>NW_010226053.1:0-45103 GCF_000690775.1 Eurypyga helias
CCAAACCATTCTATGATTCAGTTTCCGTAAAGGGCAGAATTCACTCAGAAATGGATACGCTAACATTTTTTATTTGAACAACTTAACAATTTTTCACCATTGTTTTCTTTTTTATCCTGAATTTTAATGGTATTTAACCCTATCCCTCAAAGGTAGCTGTGTGCCCTTTAAACTCAGTACAGTGGTTAAGAGCTTTGTGGGCTGGTGTAGAAGTGGAGTCATCTCCATTCAATTTTGTTTCTACTTAGCAAAGTTTGGAAGAAGAAGAGGGAAATTTGGTCTTGCTCTTCCCAAGTGAGTGCTTTAATTACTCCACAAGTGATAGGAGTCAATAATACCTCTTTAAAGCCATGGTCTGACCAAGGTGTCATCCTTAAGACTACACACCTTTGGAGAGGTCTGCCTGAGAACCTGTAGATGCCTGCCTGTGGGTCAATATTAGGATATACTGGCACATTCCATGTGGCAGACTTTTAGGCGTGTAGGTGACATTTATGGGCAGAAGTTTTGGTATCTAGGCAATTACGTTCCTCTGAGGTAAGAAAACATGGTACTATTTGAGATCAAGATGCTTAAAGCATCCAGAGGAGGCCACTAAGATGCTCAGAGGGCTGGAGCACCTCTGCTATGGGGACAGGCTGAGAGAGTTGGGCTTGTTCAGCCTAGAGAAGAGAAAGCTCCGGGGAGACCTTATAGCACCTTCCAGTGCCTGAAGGGGCTACAAGGAAGCTGGGGGGGGCTTTTTACAAGGTCCTGTAGTGACAGGACAAGGTTTAATGGGTTTAAATTGGAAGTGGGGAGGTTTAGATTAGATATCAGGAAGAAATTCTTCCTGGAGAGGGTGGTGAAGCACTGGAACAGGTTGCCCAGAGAAGCTGTGGATGCCCCATCCCTGGAAGTGTTCAAGGCCAGGCTGGATGAGGCTTGGAGCAACCTGGTCTAGTGGAAGGTGTCCCTGCCCATGGCAGGGGGGTAGGAACTAGGTGATCTTTAAAGTCCCTTCCAACCCAAACCATTCTGTGATTCTATGAAAGCAGTGTTAGGTAGCTGTCCCTTTGTGCCTGTGTCTCTAATCCCAAGTCCCCAAGCAGTGAAGCACATGCCTAACTTTTAAGCAGAAAAAAATAAATGGGACTACTCGTGTGCTTGGAAGTTAGACACATGTTAAAATGCTTGGCTGAAGTGGGACACAGATTTCTGTTTTTATGGAAAACTCACATGTGCAAACAGTAATAGCATAATTAATCTCTTTTCATGAAGTGTTGGTTTTAATAATTTTACTCAGGGCTTGTTGTGCATAGTACTTTTCATCTTCAAGGCCTTTTACAAACAGCAGCTCAGGGATTTAAATTGGGTGTATGATTGTGGGAATTGCACGGTCTTATATTTGACTTTTCAATTCCATACCTCCGCGTTCTTGGCAGGAGGCTCTTGCCATGCAGCTGGGTTGGCTGGACCGGGAACTTTGGCTCTGTCTCCACTTAGCACCTTGGCAAATTATCTCCCAGGTGGAATTCTGGAGGCTGTAAGTGGTTTCAAAGCTTCTTGCAGTTCCAGGTTTTCAAGCTAATGACGTCATTCACCACTGAGTGAAGTAGAGGTGGTGATGTAGGCTGTGTTTGGCATGCCTGACTCTTATACCTTCAATCTCTTCACCTCCAGCTACTCAGAAACTGGAGAAGAACCAGAAATGCACATGGGCCAAAGTTATATTTAAGATACAGGCATAATTCTTGTTGGCTTCATAAACGCCTGATGTATGTGCTTAGATCTCAGTGCTGCCTGTATATTAACTCATCACAGTGTTGATGTCCATTTGTCGGATCTCGACATCTGCTGATGGAAGGATAATTCCAAACATGGTTCCGAGGCATGAGAACAGTGATAAAATGATTTAACTCAAGATACTGCGATGCAGAGTGTTTTACTCCACAAAAGGCCTGGATTGCAGAGATCCTTGATCGTTCTTCCAGGGCTGGAGGAAGCCTAGCTGCTCTGCAGGGTGACTGACTTGCCTGCTGGCAGCGAGGGTTCTCGTTCTTCCGTATGTACAGGAAGGTCCGAGCATTGCTAATGGTGTGACCTTGATTTTCTCTCTGTAGTAGCAGCTGGGTGGGAGAGTCTAGCATTCTTCTCATTTAACTTTTTTCCAGGAAGAAAAAAATCCTTAAAATATTTTTGTTTTACGCAGTGTTTTCAGATTATAATTTCTCTTTCAAAGGCAGATGCTCAAGTTCTGTCCCTTTCAGAGTAAAAATTCACATCAATTCATGTTGCAGAAGAGAAATTACTGTCTTTTCCCATTTCCCTCTTTTGACAGGAAAGAGATAAGTTATGTTTTACAGAAAAGGAGCCTTTCTTGTGTGGGTGGCTCTATAAAATGCTTGAGTGGATTGCTGTCTGTGATACCGGCCTCCTTACTGAGTTGTGTAATTACTGATGGTCCCCTTGGAAGATACAGAACTTGGTTGAAATACAGAAAAGCACGTTTTTCTGCCCACCAGTCCTCACAGGTGACAATACTGCCCAGACCTGCTTTTTCTCTTCACCTTTTCTGGAGATAAATAAGATGTTTAACTAGTGCCGTGGTCAAGCTAACACATTTCAAATGCATGAAATAAATCAAAATATCACAGGAGGAAAGGGACTAATTAGAGTGCTGCAGTTACAAACAGGCTGATCCTGTACAAAGATGAACTCCAGGTTATAGGAGGTCTTGGATTTAATGGTGTGCTAGCGTTCATTGCTAGCCTGTGCACCGCTGCGCTGTGCTTAAGCGATATACGTGGGAACTCCTGAAAGATCCTCTTCACATAACTAATAAGCCACTAGAAATTCTTTAAAGGATCACACCCTTCAAATAAAAGTATTGCCTCATTAGGAATATCAGAAAATAGAGAGTCTGAACAGAGATGAAAATGGAGCTTGTGACTTAACAGTTGAAATGCAAATCTAATTAGTCTGGTATTTTAAAGTATTAACAGGGAGCCATAAAAAAAAAAAAAAAGGATGTATTGGAATGAAGAAATTTGTTGTAAAGAAAATACTGGATAGTGACAAAAGCCCAATTTATTAACACCCCATGATGTGGAAACAATGAAAAGGGCATTAATTACTTTACTAGTACTTATTTTGCACCATTGCCCAAAGTAATTGGTTTATTGACCTCTCTTTAATCCTGACTAGTTCTAAAAAATTAATTTCAATGGTGAAAATTAAGTTCTGTGAAGGAATGTAGGCCTATTTGTCCTGTCCTATCTTATCTTGAATATAAGTGATACAGCGCTTCAGCTATATATGGGGGGTAGGGAATCTGTATGCTCTCTGTGTCTTAGATCTGTGTGTGATGGCATTAGTTTTCGATTAGTGCCAGGTAGATCTATTTTTTAAAAAGGAGTGGCTATAATAAGATGTATTTGGTATGCTTTTCTGTTTTCAGTTTAATTTCAAGTATCTCTAAGTATGTATTCCTGATAATTCATTCCTGGAAGGAAGTTCCTCATTGTATCTCCAGACTTCTGCAAGGCAGTACATTCAGCACTTTGAAAACACATGTGTTTGCCTGGAATGTATTTTTTTCAGATGTGTTCCTTTCTATAAACATTTTCAAACTTTCACACTTGGACTGTATATATGTATGAATATATTATATACAAAATATTTTTTCACTCGTCCTATTTATGAATAACTATATTTGGCTATATGGAGGCAGAAAAACAAATGTCACCAAGAAATGGAAGTAGGGTGGTGACTGCAATATTTTCAGATTAAAATTTGGATGTGCAAAATGGATGGCTTTTTCCTTCTGGGAAGTTTTTAGCAGGTGTAAGATTTTAGTGTATTTCTTTGTTTGAGGAAGAACTCAACAATTTCAGCTTCTTTACACTGATAAATTGTGTCAGCCTTGGACCACTGAGATGTTTTGTGGAAACTGACATGTACCTGCCACTCGCCCATATTTTACATAGCCAGATGGATGTTTCTGAGTCACCAGGTTTTGTGTTTGCAGTAGTACCCTATTTTTTTCATATTGCTTGTCTGCATATTGATTAGCAATGTGTGACTGAAGAAGACTTTTTTTTTTTGTAAAAAGACGACTTTTTTTACTAAGCATACCATAAGAATCTTTATGTCATTATCATAATGAACAAGCATGTGAACTTAATGACTTTTTCTTTGGGATGTCAGTCTTGATATGCACCCAAAAAACAGACAATGAATAGCAAACAAGTAATTTTGGCTTCTGTTTTGTATGGAGTACATTAGGGACAGAAAAGGTCATGATTAACAACTGGAAGGGAGTGAAACCTCTGTGGAGATCAGTGTAATTACAGTGCACAAGTGGTCCAAGAATGGCCTGTAAACATGTCCAAGTAGGAAGGCAGTTGATAGTGTCGTGTATAATGCTGCTGCATGCAAGGTTATAGTTTGATCTGCACACAGAGTCAGTAAAATTCAATATGCTGACACTCCCAGCTACAGAATGCGTAGTGTGTATCCAAGCAGTGATACTGTGGTTCTTCAAACGTTGAGGTTTTCTTCTGGAATATCTTGTATGCCAAAGAGGACACTGTATCCAGACTGTTTTAAACTTGTTTCCTTGAAGAAATGAGCTGTATAACTGAGTGTCTATCAAGTAAGTCTATTCATGCGCTCAAGTATCTTCCTGAATTGTTTTCCCTTGACTCAAGCAGCTCTCATTTGTCATTCTCTGCTCATTCCTTTCTCATCCGGTTTCGCAGCCCATTGCTCCTTGTGGCTGGGCATTGGGCTCCCACCCCACCTGTGGGTGGGGACAGCATCATCTCCTCTCTCCTTCCACGTTACCCAGTAACTGTTCCCACTGTACCTCATTAGGAGACTCCTGCCTTCAGGCATCTGGTAACTTTTTCTGCCTTTATAGTATCCCTATGAAACAGTGGTGTATCTTTATCATGAGAAATATGAAGGGTCCTCACTCCTGTCAAGGTTTACAACATTCAGCTGGTTAGATTTGCCTAAACTTAATGTGTAATACGCATGTGTTCAAAAACGTTCAGTTAAAAGATGAGGTTGACTGGACTGCAAAATCTCAACTGCTGCTAGGTTTGGAGAATATTGTCATATGTGTTTTACTTCATTTACTTCAGGTGTTTAGAGAGAAATATCAGAAGGCACTTAGTGCTTCAGGTCTCTTGGGGTGCATTTGCTGACCAGGATCCTGTCTGCTTTCCTTGGGTATATTAATGAGGTGTTTTGTTATAAAGGTGTAGTACATAAAGTGTATAATCTTGTAACGGGAGAGAATTAAGTCTACGTGTGTATTTGAAAAGTTAAAAGGGAAAAAAGTGTTTTCTTGCATTATTTGGTGAGATGAGTGGGAGAAACTGCCTGTTTGCATTTGCTTGGGGGGTTATTGCTTGTTTAAATATTAAATTGACATTTAACAGTAAGTGAAAACTGTGGTCAGTCTTTCTTCACTCCTTTGTGTGTATGGGGGGGAAAGGTTAAAACTGTTTCAAAGCCAGAGTAGGGTTTTTTGATGTGTGGTCTTTAGTTGGTAGCTGTTAATTCCATATGCCTTCTTGCTGGCTTCTGTCATGCAGGGCGCTCAGAAAAGAAACAATCAATTTTGTTTTCTATTCAAACTGACCACTTGAGTAAACTGTTTAGCCATGATCTTCATGGATCCTTTCCTAAAGGGTAGAGAGGGCTTTATGCAAGAATGCTGTTCTTCATGTAAGTAAAGGGGTACCTTGTTTCAGCACAGCTAAGGACTAGATTTTCCTAGGGAGTATTCCTCCAGAAACATTCACACTGCATTTTATTGTTTGCAGGAAGTAAGCTGTTCTTGAACAGTATTAAAAATAAAAAGTGGTGTCAGGTTGTTTGGTTGGGTGGGGGTTTTTTCTTTTGGTGGGGGAGGGGGCAGTATAAGTAGTAGCGCTGGATGCTGAATTTCCACTCCACCGTGTGTGTAAGGGATGCAGTGGATTAAGGGCTTGTTCAGCCTGGAGAAGAGGAGGCTCCGAGGAGACCTCATTGCAGCTTTCCAGTATCTGAAGGGGCTACAAGGGTACTGGGAGAGGACTTTTTACAAGAGCCTGTAGTGATAGGACAAGGGGTAATGGGTACAAATTGAAAACAGGGAGGTTTAGTTTAGATATCAGGAAGAAATTCTTCCTGGAGAGGGTGAGGAGGCACTGGAACAGGTTGCCCAGAGAAGCTGTGGATGCCCCATCCCTGGATGTCTTCAAGGCCAGGCTGGATGTGGCTTTGAGCAACCTGGTCTAGTGGAAGGTGTCCCTGCCCATGGCAGGGGGGTTGGAACTAGATGATCTTTAAGGTCCCTTCCAACCCAAACCATTCTATGATTCTATGATTCTAAGGGGTTTTCAGTATGCCTAACTCTTCAGATTGGCACCAGAGCATCAGAACATGACTGCTGTTCCTACAGTCTGGTTCATTCCTCCCCCAGATCCCTGCTGAAAGTGGTGCATGTTACCGCATTAATGCCTTTTTTTGGGGGTTTTCAGTCACGTTTAGCTCAGCTGGTTGTTGGAGGCAGCCTTTTCTGTGCAGAAATTTTTAGAGCATAATAAAGCTTTCATTCATAAGGAGGGAACCTGATGTTTACTTTTTTTGGCAGAATTCACCAATCAATCACAGGTACATCTAAAGTAAAAGCAGACGCGTACAGATATTGAAGTGCCTCCTAGGCCCACCGTGACTGGGTGCCTGGGGAAATTGGCCGTATCATGGGTGAAGGCAGTTGGCTTCAATTTGGACTGAGTTGATCAGAAGTAAAAGTCACTCCTGTGCAATGCTGACAAGGGATCTATGTGATGTTAATCCAGTTCGCAAAGTGACAGGTACTCTAACCTACCTGCCCCACAGGCACATGTGCAGCCCTGCACCCACTCCTCCACAGAGAAGTTGAGGCCAAAATACACAGCAACTGGCCTAATTTCCCTTTAAAATGTGTTCCTGAGAAACAATAAGAGGACAAAGAAAGAATGAATTAAGTAAACAGTAGAATTCCTGCTCTCATGCTATGTGTAAGAAACAGGGCTTGTGCCTTTTTTTTTAGTGCTGTGAATCAATGCCTATTTCAAAAAGCTTCACTAGTGAAGAGTGGAAAAATACCCAGTCAGCTTGAAAGCAGAGATACACCTAACCATAAACAAATAAATAGAACCAGTTCCTGGCCATTGCGATGTTCGAAATCTCGCCCTAAACTCCACGGAGTGCAGTATCTCGGTGAGCGCCAGAATTTGGGAGTCTTTGCGATCAACACATGTTCTACTGTTGATTTTTGCAGGTACAATTCTGGGTTTATTGATATAAATTCAGAGGATAACCTGGTTGTCTTTAGTTCAAAACTTGTTTACTGTTTAGAAATTTGAGGTAAGAAAAACATCCTACCATGCACATCTCATTGTCCAAAGAGAAATTTTCCCCTGTCACCTTTCTTCAGCATTTTTCTCTTCTCTGGTTGCTCAGGAAACTGGCATCTCCGGAGTCTACTGATTTCTGCTTCCTGCCCCGCCTGGGTACCGATACCCTTCTGCTGTCCTGGCTCTGAAAACACTCCACAGTATTTCAGACCAAAATAATATAGCGCTTTTATGTTAGCGAGTACATCACCACTTCACGCTGAACCACTGGTTTCATAACATCTTTTAAAGAGGTTCAAAGACCTAACAAAGAGAAGAATTTTCTCCCCCTTAATGAGTTTAGTGGTAGCTAAGCTTGTTACGAAGACTTTTAGACGATTTTGTAAATAGTAAAGCTTTAAAAGGAA
Source organism: Eurypyga helias (assembly GCF_000690775.1). Classification (NCBI taxonomy): domain Eukaryota; kingdom Metazoa; phylum Chordata; class Aves; order Eurypygiformes; family Eurypygidae; genus Eurypyga; species Eurypyga helias. The sequence goes on from NW_010226053.1 coordinate 7,784, forward strand.
AATGTCTACAAAGCTGTTCTAGATTCCATCCAACAAAGAGACTGTATCATTCATTTCAAAATGTTAATGTTTTTGTCTCCTCGCCTTCATTTTGGTCAAGCAATCCCATATAAGTCATCTCAGTGCAGCCATTATTTATAGCTAATAATCTCCTTTAGCTGCCAAACCGAAACTAGATCTCCTTCACTCTTGAGCTGAAAGCACTTTTCTTTCTACAATGTGCTGGAAATGTGCCAATTTACCAGTTCCATTAACTTAATGAGGTCTGACAGCCTGCAGCAAATTTTCTCATAATCTCTCTTGGATTTAAATTTGGTGCTGAACAAACAACTGAGTATGACCAAGTAGCTGCTTTTTAACTCTATGTATTCTAAGCAAAAGTTCCTACACATCTTAAATACAAAGCAGGCTTGAGTCTTTCTTTTTTGTGGGCAGTTTTTTAATCATGCAGCAATTTACTCATTAACTTTTTAATCTTAACAGTCATCTGAATGCTGTATTTGTGTTGATGTGTTGAACGTGTGTTAAAACTGGGAGAAGGATGGTACTTCTTTATTTTTTACGTACGCCTGAATAGCTATATGAGCTGTGAGGTTATGTCATGATTTTCACAGACTAATAAATAATCACTCTTATTAGGTCAACAGTAGTTTTAATGCAAGGTTAATCCTTAGCTTCTGTTTCCTAATACTTCCAATGATTACTGTTCACTAAAGGCTGTAGAATGTTACTAAATTCACAAGAATTCAAATTGGTTGGCAAATCAATCAGGACAAAAACAAAATCTTCTTTTCTCTGGCTCGAATTCTGCCTTCCTACCAGTGACAGCGATTATGCTGAACGCAAAACTGAAAAAACTAGAATTACTCATTGCAATAATAGTGTATTCTTTTTTGTATTTTTTTAATACATCAGATTTCCATAAATCTGGTAAACCACTTTAAATATAACAGTGTGGCATTGTAATAGAAAATTGCTAGTGACATCCTGCACTTTGAAAATGAGCTTGGAACAAAGGTTTGATCTGAATTTAAAATGGCCACGTGTATTTCCCCCTTCTCTGTTTTAACGCTTCTGCTGTGAAGTTTTACTCGCACCAGCATTTCCCAAAAAGCTATAAATTTTGTCGTGGATCACTTTGGACATTACAAGACCTCAGTACTTGGGGTAGAAGGTATATTGGAGGAATCTAAAAAGTTGAAAGTAGGTGACAAAATGCCTAAAGTAGAAACTTGCTGTCTCATGCTGCCTCTTCATCTGGAGGGTCTTCTTGCCTGGGCTTTGTGTGTTTGTTATTTTATGGCTACATTTGTAAGTATTCACTCTATAAATATTATCAGGCTGAATGAGTCATACCTTGGACACTCCACAGTCTGTTGGTTAACATCAGGTTCTGCAAAACTCAAGTTAGTCCTCTTTTTTTTATCTGTGTTTTTCCTAAAACAATCTTTTGGTGAGCTGTTTTCTCTTTACAAGAAGGCAGAAAACCTTAGGCCTCATCCTTACAAAATCTGACAAGGGCGCTTTACCTCACGTGAGGTATTGCCCATGCACTCAGTGGAAGTGCTCAGCCATGCACAGCAACACAGAATTGCAACTGCAAGATGTTTATAGTTAAATTAAAGTATCCTTTGTTTCTGTCTCCTGGAGAGACTCTTTCTCACAGAAAAGTTTGTGTGTGTGCAAACTCCACTGAAAATTTGAAAGACTGTGGATATCTAGGTAACAAAGCAGTCCAAATGAGTCAAAGTTAAAAATCCAATGTGCGCGTACAACATTATATGGAATGAGTATGAACATCTTGCTCTTCATACTGGGAGCCCTGTTTTAATGGGGAGGGCAGGAAGGTCACCTGTATGCAGCCCCCCAGCACTAGTCTTGCTTTTTCTCAGCCAATGCTACATGCAAAGAGAAGTCATAGTTTGGGACCTGTTTTTCTATCTTTAACGTGGGTCAGCTCTCATGACTTTTTATGACCTGTCTCATCATGTCTGTTTTGGGTCATTTTATTAGTTCAAGTCCCAGCTTCTCCAGACAATTGATTTGTAATTTCCCATGAAGAAGTAGTTGAAAGAAAACATTGCATTTGCCCTGATGCTTTAAATGCCGGAAACACTTCTTTCTTCTTTTTTTTTTCCTTTAAGAGGAAATAAATCACGTAGTTTGGAGCCCCATACATGGCTGATTCCAACATGCTGACAGTATGGTCATTTACACAAATTTTTATTTTATGTTCCTCAGCCTTCCCAGCAATTTTGTTTTCCTCTCAGCCAAGATCCTTCTTGAATCCCTGAACATGCTCGGTTGAGCTTAATGTCGGAGATGAAACACGACGTATGTTTTGTTGCTGTTGTGTTGCCTTATGCTCCCTTAAGCACAGCCTGGGGAAAGGAGATTTTAGGGGCATGGAGGGAGGTGAAGGAGCTTTGTGTCCTGCAATTGAATTTGTATCAAGACTGGATGTTTCTTGCTATATTTCTGAAAATGTTCTTTCAGACTGCTTCTCTTCTATCAGCTCAGCTGAATACAAGTCGCTTGAAGTGATTGCAGATAAAGTGAAATATTAAAAGAATTAAGAAAGTTCTTCAGGACACACACCCTTGAGACAGGCAGATACTGTTAAATCTGCCTGAACATCCACATAGCAAGGGTGTGTGACCAAACAGTGTTTAATGGTACCTATATATCCGTCAGTTCTGCTTTGGACTAATGAACTTAAGACTATACCGGTTATTTATTTTTGACATCAGCAAAATAGGCTCTTTTCCTAGCGATGACCCTGTTTTTATAAAAAGAGTTGTTTTTAGCAAATACATTGATTTCTTGCATGGAACAGCAAATTTAAAGGGAAATCTGTATAATTGCAAAGCGTAGTTCAGAAAACTACATTAAATACAAAAAGTGAGTGCTGAAAGTGACTCGTGAATAGAGGAGTTAGTAGGAAAAAAAATTAGCAGCTATAGAGAAGCTTACCTAAACTCTTTTTTTTGTTTTAAAAAAAGGTATTGGCTTCTTGTTTTGTCTCTATGTTACAGATGGTCACACAAGTGTTGCCATTCCTAGGCACAGAGGAAGGTGGGAGAGCTGGGGGCTGAGAAAAGCTGTTGTACAGGCAGGTTTGAGAGCAGCTGCAGTGGTGCACTTGGCTTTTGTGCTTTGGCTCTAACCATAAGCCAGAGCTTTCTTCCTGTGCAGGCCACTGCTTGTTCTTTGTGCCTCTGTAAGCAGAGATGGCTGAATATTGATACCTATATCTGGTCATAAATTGGGAAATTACCTGGTTTAGGTTTGTGCGTGCATACTGTACAGTATTTTCTTTGCATTCATTGTGCCTGTAGGAAATGTTGGGCTAGAAAAATGTTAGTTCACCAGCATATACTCCTCCTCCTTTTTTTTTTTTTGTTTCCTCATGTTCTCATTCTTGATTGGTATTTCAAAAAAAGGGAGGTGTTTGAATAATTTCATGGGACTAGGAATTTTTGGCTTTGCCACAGGCTTCCTGTGTGACCTTGGACACGTTGCTTAAATGTACTACATTTTGACAGGGGTCTGGAAAAATGTGGGTATGTGAAGCAAGAAGGTATTTGATGGTTTTCTCAAATGACAGATCTCCATAATAAATCTACCAAAGAAGTCAGACACAGCAACTTCTAATGAACCCTTAATTTGCAAGTGTTTTTTATGGGATGAAATTATCCTCACCAGCAGATCTGGCAAGTTCTAAGAAACTGCATTTTGACTTTTTAGAGACAACCTCAACAGATGTTCAGGCAGCTATCCAGGTATCTAAAGATAATAGAAGGAATTCCAACCCCCTGACGTCAATAGCAAACCTTTTATTGACTTCAGCAGGCCAAGACTTTACCCTGTCACAGATTTGTGCTAACCCTTGTGAAAGAACATCTCTCCGCAAATTGAGGAAGATAAGAAATAATTTTAGAGTACATCCTCTCATATTATGACCTCTCTGCCTTTCATGTTCTCCTCAAGAACTGGTGAGAATGCACAGCTGAACACTTAACTTTAGGATGTGTGAGAAAAACAAAGCATAAATGCTCTTCTTGAAGTTCTCATGGGTTTTTTTTTCACTAACAGGTGATTATACATTTGATAATTCCTGAACGCTGATTTGAACACCAGCAATGCCAGCATCTATGTTGTCATATTCCCTCTTTAAAGATAGATACCACCATGCTGGATACCTTTCCTGAGCTTCCAACAACTATTCAGTCTTCTCTAAGCACCTTTTTTAAATAAAAAATTCATTACCCTTGTAAGTTGTTTGAAGGCTTGAGAAAAGAGAGAGTTGTTGAATTGTTGAATTCAGAAAAAAGCTATGTGCTTTCAGGTCAAAAGATCCCATGTTCAGCCCTCATTGCCAGTTATCCACTTAGGTGAGAGTATGTTACAAAAAGAACGTTTAAAAAGCCTACAGTTATGTGTACAATTATGTAATCCACATGTTTTTATTTAAGACTGTGGAACATGTGTGAGTAACACATTACAGGGTGGATTTTTTTATTCCAGTGCCTTCATAGCAGGTATTTTAGCTGTCTCCCTTAAACGCTCTGAGTTGCCACGGCCTGAACCGGATACTTGGACTTTGTCTTTTGGGCCTTCGAGTTAGGTGTGTGTCGGTTTTGGTTTTTAAGTGGAAAAACACCTTGAAGCTTACACATTGGTCCTGTATATAAAATCCTTGCAAGAATCAACAAACTTGAAAGGGCCTGACCTCACTTACAACATTTCCTCCGTTTTGTATTCCACTTCTTTTTTCCTTCAAAACAACTGCTTTAGTATTCTCCTTACCTGAAAAAAAGTGGACTAAACCTTTTGTAGTTTTGTAGAAGCACTCCCACAACAATCAAGCAAATATATACATATTTGTATACACACAAGGAGGGAGAAAATAAAGCTATTTTTCGGCTAAAACTGTGAGGATTGTGCTACTGCTAAATCCTTTTGTAGTGTAGTGTATAACATGAAAGGAAGTGAGATTCCATTTTTTATCTAGAAGCTCATTTTTATGACATTAAAAATAATAAAAATCAATCTTTTAAAAGCAAGGTAGCGTTTTTTAGCCTTATTAGATATACTTATTTTATAGGAAGTCACTATGGTAAAGGACTGTCCGGATATAGTTTGGACATAGTTCCATTTGTGATGTAGCAATAATTATTTAAGAAATGCCCATTATTGTAATTGAAGGTGAACTTTTCCAGTGCTTTGCTACAATAATTTCAAACATTGGGATAAAAACAAGCTTTGGGACAGCTCTTTGGGCTATAAAAAACTGTCTTTAGCCCATTAGCACTTTATCTCAATGTGAATCTTAAGCAGCACATATTGTTTAAGGACCCTGCGGTTGCTTTTCAGTAATATACATCATAACAGCATTCCCTTCTGCCCACCTTCAGGAAACCTTTCTAATATGAAAAAGCATTTAATGTGGCCTTTATTTTAGGCCTGACTGTAACAAAATATTGCCCTAATAGCGTGGTATTAATGTGTCCTTGGGAAGCAGCAGCTAGAGGTATCAGTACAGGCAGCTGTGTAGGATAAAACATTTCAGGGCATTCCATATTGCTGGGGAACAAAGGAACTACATGAAAAAACCCCAGCACAAATTTAATTTAGTCACCTAATTATAGAAAAATAAATAATTTGTTTGTCATTGCTCTATTTTATCTGGTTTATGTGCATGCACACAGAGACAACACGTGTAAATACTGTTCAAGAGAACAACATTTAAACTTAGAAAATAGGGTGGAAAATATACTTAGGTATATTTAGACTTCCACTTAAGCCTAGGCAGAGGCTGTCTGGTTACAGGGCAAACAAGACCAATTTGATAATCCGTTCTAGAGAGCAATGTCATCTTAGTCTTCTCAGTAAAATTAGCAGTGGATAAACATTCGTAGATATGAGTAAAGATTGCCTCATATGGCGTCTCTCAGACTCTTCCAAATCTCATGAGTTTTCGAAGTGGTCATGAAAGTCTTGTGGGAAAAGAGTTTGAGTTGATTTTTTGTTTGTTTGTTTTTTCCTGCTTCCAATTCAGACTGGAAATTCTGTGAAAATGTTCTTTATTGTGGCATTTCACCATTGGTGCTGTAGGTCTTGGCTTGCAAACAGAAAAAATAGGATGAAGAAAAGATACTTAAACCTTTTCCAAAGACCAGACCGTTTGTTTCTGGTTTGCTCTGAGATTAAGTGAAATTATTTCTGTGTGAATTCAAGACCAGACTTTTAAAGGTATAGCACAGCTCTGAGACAGATGGGTAATCAGTAGTTTTTCCCTACTTTTCCCTATTTTCAAAATCAGAATTTACTCTTTTTCTCTCCAGTTCTTCTCTGAAACTTACAGCCACTTACTTGCCTTGTATTGAATGAATTCTTTCATATACAAGGGTTACTGTGTATGTTAGCTTATATAAATGGGTATTCTTGTGAAATATTTGTTCAAAGCTAGAAATAATTTATGGTCTTTTACTACCAGTGTATCTGTAAAGTGCTTACTAGGAAGTGCTAGTGTGGTTCGCTAAGTCTTTTTTTCCTCCAAAAAACCCCAGACTGGTCTTGGACCTCACAAAAGTTAAAATGAACCAGTTTATTCTTGGTTTTAGGGCATCCCTATCATTATTCAACACAGAAATCTCAGTTGCAAAGCCAATAACTACATTGACAGCCTAATTTTGCTGTGCTTCTGTTTAGCCTTTGTACTCCATCAGCTATGAAGGGTTTATTCTCGGAGTTGCATTCCCTGGTGAAGAGACGCCATGCAGCCAGAGAGTAAGGAGAAGTAGAAAAAAGTTGTATGGGAATGTTGTTTGGTACAAGGCAAGGAAGGAAATGTGGAAACGTGCCTGCATGATTATTGAGCAATGGCACACAGAGTGAAGACACCCATGAGATGTGACAGTAAGGGTCACAGTAAGTCGTGAAGGGCTGTGAAAATGGAGATAAGTAACTTATGACTAACACAACAGAGAGGAGGAACCACAGAACAGATGCACAAAACATAAAGGGGAGAAAAAGGTAATTGGAAAGTGTGGGAAAGTCAGAGGACAAGAAGGGCCAAGAGGTAATGTGAAGGAAGGCAGCTAGAGAAGAGAGCTTGCTCACAGAGGCATGGAGAGAAAAGAGGAGATGCAAGCCTGATGCAGTGCTCTGTTAAATCAGGATTGCTTGTCTAATTAAATCAGTGGAGCTCTGATTTAGACCAGTTGAGTATTTGGCTAATTGCTTCTGATTCAAACTTTTGCAAATAAGACATCTGAGAGTTGTGTATGTATATATATACACACGGGTGTGTCTTATCTCACACCCCAGAAAAGTAAATTATCACAGTAGTTCACAGTATCTCAGCCAAGCAAGATACCTCTCCGCTTTCCTAGGTAACATCGGTCATGTGTTTTCTGGTGTGATGTGCAATGTTAATCTTGAGGTGGGAATCTCCCGCTTCTCAGACAGGTGTAACCCAATTGGTGGCAATGCTGAGCCCTTCATTACTAGTGTGTTCCCTGGAATGACTGTCCATCCTGGACTGTAGTCACTCTTCTGGACATTGGTAGTTCACGTCTCGTTTCCATTTAACTCCCTCTGTGCTGACACTACCAAGAGAAACTCATGGTTGTGTTAGTTCTTGGAATACTGGCTTCCTGACTGTATCGGTAACACTGAAAAAAGGATTTCTAGGATAAACAGAGCCCACCTAAATCTGGCCAAGATCAAGCGATTCCTATCCACTACGCTGAGTGTAGTTGAGCTGATGCTCAACGCTTGCCGAGGAAACGTTGCTTTGCAGAAATGTGTATTGCAAAACTGTTAAGTTACAAAGTGGGATGATATTTTTAACAAAGTACTTGATAGTAATGCGATAAGAATATTAAGCAAAACATTTTTTTCTGTCTAACAGAACTTAAGTTGAAACGCGTAACAGGCTTGTTAACAGTTTCTGAACTGAGAGAAAGCAATGAAAATAAATGCTGTTTTCCTAGATATGTTTTACCATGTGTAACGTCCTAGAGAGTAATTCTAGGCCAAAAAGTACGTTGTTGAGCTGTGCTTGTGCTTTGAAGCCACAGAACAAAACGGAGTTCACATACCAGAGTTTTTAGTCCCAGCCAGTTTCTGTCTGCAGCATATCAGCTCATAAAATTTCTCCTGTCTTTTTGCAATAGTAATAACACAGCACATACTTTAACTGTTAGATAGAACAGGAGAACTCAGATGTTCAGGCCAGATTTTCCACACCTAGTTAGTAAGTGTGTATCTAGAATTCTTCTCAACATATAATCTGCATTCGCTATCTTAAAGGTTTTCGTACATGTACAATTTTTTCAAGTTTCTACTCATCCCTTGATATCCTAAACAAGTGTGTAGTTCTCCCCTTGACTTCAGTAGGCTGCTCATGCACATCACGTCCTACACCCTCTTTGGTGGGATAGGGAGCTTCCAAGCAACTTGATGCCTTTAGGCAGGAAATCTTGCATAGGATGTGCCTTCAAGAAGGGTCATCTAGCTAGCCATTCTGAACACATAATTCACTAAACGGGATACAGTCCATAATTTTAGTGGCTTTCAAGCTGCGAAGTTACATATATGGTTACGTATGGAATAGGTCAGATTGTCACAATTATTTAGGTACCTCGTGAGATTTTTCAGAACTGTGTAGCCCAACCTAATTAGATGGGCCCAACTTAATTGGAGGGGCTGATAGACATCTTTGGAAATCCCAGTGGGGACATCTGTAAGTATCTGTATGCAAATATGATCTTGGGTTCACAAGAACAGAGATGAGAGCTGTATTTGAGCATCTGCAGGACTTAAGTGAAGCAAGGGAGATTGTATTTGAAATTGGACTGTAGCTTTAAAAACTTCCAGTGATATGTCATGGTTTAACCCCAGCCAGCAACTAAGTACCACACCAACTAAAACCAGCACGCAATAATAGGATGAAGGTGAAACGGTTCAGGGTCTAACACTAAATTTTCAACAAAGCATGAGTTTGTGAAAGAGTTAGTCTTCGGTTTGGAATATTTAATTTCCCCCCAAAAGTCGTGGTGACTGTTCTGGTTACTGAGATTTACTAACACATGATTTGGCGTATCAAATGTTGGTCGTAAGGAAGACTTTTGCTAATAACATAAATTCTCTTTTACACTCCCTGTTTTCTTCAAATCTTTCTTTGCAAATACAGTTACGTAAAATGGTTTTAGCAAGCTATTTTAAAAAAAGGACTCAGATTTTTTTAGGTTGTCTCTCAGATTATCGTAGCACAAAATTTTAACCATGACTGGTTTTTTGGATGCTCCCACACCATGCCCAGTAGCTAAGACTGAATTCATTTTCATGCTGTGGTTTTCTAATGTCCTCAGGTAGCTACTTCTGCACTTGAAAAAGTCAGCTGCCCACCATACCACTTGAGAGATATTTTTCGTATGAATTGCAACCTTTTCACTGAAGTACAGAATCATCCTAGCTTTTCATCAGGAGACACAAGTACCACTTCACTGAACTGCAGCTAATAAAGGCACAGGTTGGATTACCACAGGCAAATAGTGTGTTTGCAGATGAGTGATGCTACAGTAAAGTTAAAATTCTCTATCCTCTTCTTCTTTTAACTGTCCTGTGTTGGTTGGCGTAGGATTTGCTCTAAAATACTACATCGGTGTAGAGATTTCACATGATGTACCATCATACTGCATTTCAATCCCAGCCTGTTTCTGGTTTTAATCATACCATTGTGTCACGTATGGGAGTGAATTTCTGGAAGTGCTGGAACTCTGACCCTGATGAGGTATAGGCTAATGCTTCTTGGCAATGATAATATTCCAATCCATTATTTTACACTGTGGTTTTTTTATTTAAAAAGAAGGAGAAAAAGAAAAAAGGCTGGATCTTAGGATTCAAGTTTGAACAGGCTGTGCTGGGTTTGTTTTTCTTCTTGTCCAGTGAGACTTAAGAAAGGCTGAAATGATAGGGAAATTGCTGGGAATCTTTAATGACAATAAATAAACACTCTTTATATATTGTCTTAATGCTCTTACATATTTCTGAAGAGAAATTATGGCTAATGCGTTACTATTAGTTCTCCTATTGCCTGATTAAGGAGTTTATAACCTTATGGCAAGATGACAGGCTGCTTGTTACTTCTTTCTCAGTGAAATATAGCCTGATATTCAAAACCAGGGGCCTGTGTTTGCCAGGTCTTGCTCTATAAGAGAGATCCTAATCTCAACAAGATAAACTGCTTAAATAAAAGGCGATGAAAGAGCAGTCCGAGTAGTGGATTATGCTAACTGTTTTACAGTGCTTTGCTTTAGGACAGTTCTGTGCTTGTGGCCTTAGGGAAGTCAGTCGAAGAGCTGAAGTTTTTTCGGTGTTTATGGAATTGTATTAATTTTGATTTTTACCGAGTTAATTTCTGTTCTGTACTTGCATATTCATTTTCGTTTTGCACTGGGAAGAAATTATGGGGAAAGGGTTAAGAGCATGCTTGCTCTTCATCTGTTTTAAATCCATAAATGTGAGCCCCTGTGCTGTTTCTAGGTTTCAGATTACGCTCTGTGATTTATAGGAAAAGGCTGTTCTCAACAAGTTGAAATCCCATGTGTTTCTCCACCATTGTAAAATAACAAATCCTTGAGAATGCTTCCAGTTGCAGAACTTGCAGTTTTGAACTCCATTTGTAACTGCTTATTTTTTTCTCGATGGCATGGGCATGGGCATGCTCTGTTCAGGGTTTACCACGCTTTTCATTGCAGCTTACACAAACTGTAGTAACACCCTTCTGTTTATAGTCTTCTATCACTTTCTTTTTGGAGGATACACCCGCTAAAACGAGCAGCTGTGAGGAGACACTGATACCATTCTGCCTAAGTTACATTCAGAGCCCCTACAGAGATGGCAGGCCAGAAGCCACGGAGACCTAACACTCCATCAGCTTCCAGTCCTTTCTAGTGTCTCATGGTGTAAATCAGCGCAGGATTTGGCCTCATGTTTTTCAGTTGATTTCTGTGGCAATGATGGACTATTTTTGATTTCAGATTATAGTGCTTAGAAACAGCTTCACAGCAGCAACATCCATCTTCTCTCTTTCATTATTTAATGTCAGGAGAATTTGCCAATCATCTCTCTAGTAGAATACAAGATGAAAAATGTTAGGATTCCTGAAATACGGATACCACGGATTTTGGTAATGTAAATATTACAGTTCAGGTCAATGGCCCGTTCCCATCAGGTATTTTTTTCCCTGCTGATGTTCATGTCTCTGCAACAGGAGACCTGCTTTATTTTGTCAGTCACAACGGTGTAATGACTTTCATTTTTGCTGAAAAGCTGAGATACTCTCTCAATTTACCTACTTTGCCTTGGCAGAATAGTCTGAACGTGTGAGGGTGATGAGTGAATCTATCGTCTTGCTTATGATTGATTTTACAAAGAAGAAAACAACCTTTTTGTCTCTACTCACCATTATTTAAAAATTCATTACTGGGATGGAGCAAATTGAAGGAGGTTCTGGCTAAAGTCACTGAGTGAGGTTAAATAAGTAGCGATGCAATATTGTTTTGACCTTCCATGGATTCCCTGTGAACTGTGTCACTAGTTGACCTAATAAAAGCTTAGTTCTTTTGTCTCAAAACAAAAGGTTAAATGGGATGTTATTAGTTGTATTACATGATGAGTCTTAATTAACATGTGGTGTACAGCATATATTAAATTATGTTAAAATATTATGCTGAGTGAAAATAAATCATTGAGAATTCTTCATGAGTTCATCATAATTTTGATGCTTTTACTGCTCGTACTCAGAATTTGGTACTTTTGTGTACAAGTTGTATCTGATGCGTGTTCTGGACAATGCATTTTAAACCAAATAGAAAAGCCCAACTCAGCCAGGGGTTTGCAGTGGTCTTGTAACTCCCTACGACAAATACAGCAAAGAGCTGCCGTGTTAACAGCTTGTTGAGCATAATGAAGTAGTGTAACATCAGCTGGTTTAATATTCAAGGCTTATTGTAAGTTTAATAGGCCAACAACAGGGCACCACGTAACCATAGGCAGTATGGTTATTTCTTCCTAGTGTCACTGATGGTAGCCTTGCGAATCCTTGTGTAATTCAGAGCCATGAAGCTCTGCAAAAAATATTTTTTCAGTCTGAAAACATTGCTCTTAACCAGATGCTGCAAAATAATTATATCCATGGCTTTCCATGTGCACTGGCTGTGTTCTGTCTTCAGCTCCTTTAGAAAAGGAGTTTAACGTGTCAGACCAAGTCTGTAAGACAGTGCAGTACGTTATTATTTATTTATCTGTGATCTCATTTGTGTGTAGTTACTTTCTAATTGCTTGACCTTGAAACCATATAAAAAGGCGACTGCTTTCTGATTCGACAAGCTGTGAGTGCAGAGCTGAATAAATGTTTGCTGTGATTTGATATGGTTATTAATATCGGTTGGTATTTGATAATGATATCACCAAATTTGGGGAACAAATGCCAGTTCTGAAAAAACAAGAACTGGTTTTTATCTTTGTCTTGCTTTCTCTACAGGGTGTTTCAGTCCCTTCCAAAAATAATCTTGTCTTTGTACTGTTTTTCCCTGTGTGCTCTCTACAACTCTTCATACCCTGGTAATAGCCATAAGTAAAAACAGAATTGTGAAAAGATACAGCAAATGCGATTTAGGATGTACAAGGCATCTCATGCTTTTGCCTGATTTCAGCACAAACGTTGATAGCAAGGGTTATGTTTTCAGCTGCCATCACTGTGGGCAGACCACAAAGGAAGTCTCTGGTCCTACATCTGTGTGCCCCAGCATGCCAGTAGTTCTGAAAACGTATGCACGGTCCTTCTTCTAGCTCTGGCAGTTTGTCTTGGTTCTAGACAAATGTGTTGGACCCTTTCCTTCCAGAGAAGTTGAACAAATTTGAGCATTGCACTCTAAAATCCTGTGCTGTTTAGCTCTTCTGGATCCTCTTCTGTTTAGTTGGAAAACAGGGGTTTTTTTGTCAGGTTGTGCTGGGGAATAGAGGGACAACCGTGTATGGACCAGAGGGTGAGCATGCATGAAAACTTTGCTCTTACGGTGCCTTTATCTTCCTTATTCTGTGTCCAGTCTCCCACAATCACATGAATGCTTTGCAGAAAGTTCTTCCTGAAAATTCAGTTGTAGAATGATCCACCTTGAGTTACAGCAATATAGTCATTGTGCAGCAGTACAGATATTAGGGGGTTTGTTCTTTGAACGAGTTACGAAGCCCTTGTGAGACTTGTCTTCCCCATGAGAAAAACAGCTTCCAAAAACTTCTGCGCTTCATGCCATCTCTTGCTGATCCACATGGCAGTGAATGTTTTTACCTGTGTTCACTTCAGGTCAGGAGAGCAATGGTTCTTTCCCTTCTCAGACCTGCATTTAAATATTCATTTCAGATTGCCTTGATATGAGCATTCTTAAAGGGCTAGACTGATTAGCTGTATTTTCCAGAGTAGTTCCAAGTACCACGTTGCCATTAATGCCTGAACCAAGTCAGGTCACTCGAGCTTGTTTTCCCTTTTCCATATGAACCCCAACCCTTGGTTTCCCACTGCCCCTTGGACCACCTCTCCCAGGCCACCCGTGCACTTCCTGACCTGCCAAATGCAGCTGATCAGGTTTCCCACCAGCTGCACGAGGGCTCCCAAAGCAGGAGAAAATCCCCAGTGCTCTGTGGAGCCGGTGCGTCTGCCCTTCTCCACCGCTGTGCCGGCGTTCCATCTCTGCTGAGATGCAGCTGAGAGCTGGGGACATCCCATCACACTCTGAGTTGTTGTTGCCGAGCTGTCCGCCCCACGGACCCGCTGCGTCTTTCCAACAGCTTCCACCATCCATAGACCATGCTCCAATGGCATGACTATCAAAAACCTGCACTTTTATTTTTTCCTTTTAAAAACATTTCTTATAGTAGTAGGCCATTTTTATTATTAACTGAAGATATTAAAACATCCAAATCCTCCAAAGGCAGTGTTATTTTTTAAACTTGTTCTTTTTGCCTGTCTATAAAAAAAAACCCACGAACCAAGTTAAACCAGACTATCTGCAGAGAAAAAAGGATTGCTATAACTACACGAAAGGATTTCTGAGTTAAGCCCATGCCTTTTGAGAAGGCAGACATGAAAACTGCTGTAAAATAAAATACAAATCCATTAAAAGAGGACTGTGGATTTAAAATTACATATTTTTAATTTTTTAAAAAAAGACCAACCACAAATAGCTGGGGGAACACAGAGTTGGGGGGAGGAGCTTACAAATGTTAATTCTTGTGAAGCTAATTCCCCAGGGGTCATGCTCACATTCAGTAAATAATAACCAAGATGTCTACTGGCTGAAGGGTTCACCAACAGAGTGAATTTGACATTACTCTTGCAGAGTATTCTCACAGAGAAATTCTTTAATTTATAGTAACGAATACTCCTGAGGGGAAGTCAGCCCCTGCAGTCCCTCAGGTAGGGAACAGAAATTACATTATGAGACACATGCGTTTAAGTCAAAGCAGCTCATATTTTTTAAGTTAAACACTCAAAACATCCAATTCTATAAAAATTACTAATCAAATGTCTTCATAGAAATAATTTGCTGCTGACATTGAATTATTTAGTGCTTAGATGAACAAATGCATTTGATCAAATCTTGCCTGTTCAATTTGCAAGCATAAATAAAAGTTCAGTGGACATAGATCTTTCCTAACCACATTACTTGTTTGTCGATAATTACTAGGATGTCTTAGACTGCAAAGACCAAAGAAGTTTTAAAAATCTACCTTATCTTCTATTTGGGGTTCTCCTTGTTCTGTGTACATCTATTATTTCTGTATTTCTTTTGCATTTAAACCTGTGAGGACTGTGCAGGTAGCTGATTTCATTTCAGTTGTCCCGTCACTAGCTTCTAACTTTACATTCACAAATAGATGGGAAGTTCAGAGGGCAAAGGCTAATAAAGAATGTTGGTCTGCTAAAAATACACACACTTATACACTGAAAATATTAGGGGAGCGTTTATGTAAACACTGTTTGGCTGAAGCCCATTTAATAAAACTTGAGTTTTGTAACTGGTTTGCTCTTCATGTGTTGTCTTACTTCTCTAACGCTTCTGGGCAGCTTTTACTGGTTTGTCTTTAAGATGGTTCTTGTGAATCATTTATGGGTGAGGGTATATTTTGAGAGCCCTCATAAACGGATCATAATGATGGCAAACAGTTGCCAAGCTCTAGCAGCTAAGGAAAGGAAAAGCTGGGTAGCCCGCATTATTTGAGATAATCAGTAATTCTGATTTGGTTCCTGGGTACAGTGATGATCAAGCTTTTCCTATTACAGAACACACAGCAATGCAACCTAATCCCTTCCAACTTATCACATCTAAAATGTTGTCCAGTACGGAGAGACTCCCATCAGCTGTAATGGGCAGGGAATGACAGCACGTGTGAAAAGACAAGAGTAACCTTGAGCCACAGCAAATTCTATACCAAAAGCCCCTGGAGGACTAACGATGAAAGATTTCATTAGATGTAAATGCACTAATGAAATGGCTTAATGTACTTACTCTGAATCTCCTCCACCAGATTCTATGACAAGGAACACTTTTCAGTGCCTGAATGGAAAAAAATATTTCATTTCACATGCACAACATATTATTAAAATCTGATGTGTTAAAGATAAGGCTCAAGTCTAAATAATGAGTAGTGCCAAAAACTTCAGGCCAACTGACTTCAGCCTTCTTTCTTAATACTTTAGCTCTGTCCTAAGTCAGAAATTTAAGATGACTGCAGAGAGTTTAAATATGCTTGAAAACTGATCTTGACTTCAAATCAATGTTAGGTTAACTGAGAAATGGGCAATTGGTAAAAGATATTAGAAATCTGTAACTCTCTCCTACTGAGTTTTCCTTCTTGTTAAACTCATTCTGAATAGACAGCGTTGACCTTTTAACTCTGATAATATCAGCGTCCGTGTATGGCAGGAGGGCTGTGCCAAACATTATGGTCCTGATAATGAAATGTTCTACAAATGAACAAAAAGGCAAGTGTTATAAATAGGAAATTAGCACCACCTTTCCTCTGTCCTGGTGCTTTAATATTTCTGTTAACACTAAACCAATATGTAGAACACCTTCCTGAGATGAAAAGGGGAACAACCTTCTAATGGCCTTACCAAGATTGGATATACAATTCAGTACCTTTGTAAGGAAAATAAATATTTCTAATTAGTAGTTGGTTTTCCTTTCTCTTTAATGAAAAAACTGTGGATTTCAGAATAGGGATTAATCTTGTAACATTTCATTTAAAAATAAAAAGTTTTTATTGTTCTTGAAATATGAAAAAACCCCAAACCATGCAACTGCTTACTTCCTTTTTTGTAAAACCACCTGTTTTTTGTAACCAGAAATCTTAGCCTTGGTCCCAGAAAGCATCCTGTGGGGTGGCCCTGCAGGTCTTCTTGCAGGAAGGAGGCAGGGAAGGGTCTGGACAAAGCCGGTGACATTCACTGTGGTTGTCGGTGAGTGTGGGGCTGAGGAATGAGCAACACCTTGGGAAACCTGTTGAGGTTTTGCCTGGCTGTGTTCTGAAAAATCAAAAATATTGCAGTCAAATGCACAAATGGCTCTATTGTAATAGTTTGGGGCATTTATAAATGTAAAACAGTAAAAATGAGAACATCTGTAAAATTACCTGAAGTTCCTTATTTTCCAAATTATGTGAAATTCCAGTCCAGATTTCTGATGGACAAATGAAGAGATTAGGTTTCCTTCAAATAACTTGTTGTAGATTAGGTATTCTGACAACAAAGCAGGCAGGAAAAAATAATGATTTCTAGTCTTGTTATTCTGTCAGGCTTTGTTTGGTAATGTGGGTGCTCAGTCCATTGTATCCTGTTGCCCAGGGTTTTTATATCCTCATTTCTTAGGCTTTGAGGAGTTACAGGTTACTATTGCAGTGCAGAAATAGAGCAAACCTAGTTTATACCTACAGGTAATGTAGGTTCGTATGAATCCATTCCATTGACCCTGTCATCACCATGATGGTTTCCTGTTGACGAGTTGTTATATCCACCCTCGTCCTTCTAGGTAATTCCTATGGGTTCTGATAATATTACGGATTCATTGGTGCCTTTGGACCTTATTCTATGCGTTTAAGACCACGGGAAATGTCACCTAGTATGTGCCGTGTTCACGGTGATCTTATGTCCTGTTTATGTTGAGAAAGAAAGTTACTGGTGGCCAGTGAAAGGTATTGGCAACTTTCCTTCGGTGCAGGCTGAGATGTTGTCTGCTATTGGGAGCAGTCATCTTTAGCTTAATCTTTTGGGCATACAAACCATTTCAGTTTATTTTTGAAGGTAATAGGCTGATGGTTATCGGAATCACCCAGATGGTGATTGGCAAGTCCCTTTGGGTGGTGGTTGTCATGACATTAAGGGGTGTGTGATGGAAAGGCTCAAAGCCTGATGAACGCTTAGGAGAGGAAAACAGGTTTGTTAACAGAAGAGCAAAACCTTGCCTGCTGACCCTGTTACTAATGCCCTTATCAAACAAGCTTCCTCCCCAAGTTAGGCAAAACCAAACATGCGGAAATGGGGGATTTCAGTTGCAACAGAGCTTAGCTCTCACAGCTACACTGGACCAGGCGGGGCCTCCCGAGTATCCCACTAGTCCCTAAAACTCCTTTCCTCAGTGGCTCAGACTTGCTCTGCACGACAGTACTTTTCCAAAGGGTGTCTCCCGCTCGCCCTGGGGACTTGGGCACAGCAAGGGTATGTTGCTGCTGTCTGTAGGCACTCTCAGATGATGTCATTTCCAGCCACACTCATAAAAAAAAAAAGAAGGTAGCATATTGAGAGGCTATCTGGCATCTCGGCATGCCGTATGCCCCCAGGGGTTGCGGCCAGCCATTCTGTAACCAGAAGTCAGAGATGTCACAAGTGGCTGAACAAACAAATATCACCAGTTAATGGTTAAGCTCTCAATTTACTAAAGCATTTGTTACCAGTTTGCAAAAGAGATCAAACAACCATGAATCATAACCTTGGCTACTAATTAAATCCTTTATTCTCTTCCCTCATCGCAGAAGCATTTAATCTTGGGGAATCAGGACAGCCTGTTGTGCAGAATTAGATTTTACAGCATAAGCAGAAACAAGCTTACTGTATGGTTTCCTGCTGGCACTGGAAATGGGAAGGAGTAGAATGAGAATATTAACTTTCCCTCCTGGCATGGAAGTTCATGTTAGCACTGAAGGATGATTGATGTAAAATAGCTGCATTGGAAAATCATTTTGGTGGTATATTTGTGGCATTTCACTGACTGGCAAATATAATTTTTATTATCCGGCTGTCCTGAGTATAGATGAAACTCGTCATCTAGAGAATGAGGGATTTGGTGTGCTTTACTGGTAAAGGTTTGTCCCAAAGTATAACATTTTACTCGGAAATAATGGACTGTGCAGAAAACCCCAGAGGAAATGAGATGTAAACCAAAATACTGCAAGCAGTTCTATTGCGTTTGAAATTTATTTCTATTTGTCATAGGATGTTTTTGTTTGTGTTTACGTATAGGATGACAGTTCAGGGCTTTCTGACCTTTGATGTTTAGTAGCAAATGAAGCAGCGTCTATCTTTGTGCCTCCCATCCCTGTGAAGTAGAACATAATCCCCTGAATGCTTTATTTCCTTTGGTTTTTGGGGGCGTCGTCCTTGTCCCTAGCAGCAGAGTGATGTAGCAGGGGCTCACACAACATAAATGAGCATTAGGCTAACTCCATTCACCAGGACTCAATCCAAACAGGCAGCTATCCCAGGTAGGAGGAAGGAATTTCCAGTTTTATGACATGAACCATGATCTTGCAGTCAGATCTGCAGGAGCAGGGACCTGGAGAGAATCTCCCTGAGAGACCTCAGTAAGGTTTTGAGAGGGAAGGGCCTGCATATACAGATCCAACGGCGGATTCTCGGAGCGGTGCATCGTTAGAGGCACAGTCGCTTTACGCGAGTGCTCTTTTGGTCTTGGCGATCTGCAGAGCTGTGGTGAAAAGCTGTATGTTGCTCGTTTGGAAAGCAGCTGTATTTTACACTGTATCCAGAGAAAGTAATCTTGTCTATCATTGCTAAATCTGAACCATTTCTGTAACAGAAAGAGACCTCCAGGGAGGCAGTATCTACAAGTACAAAATGAGACCTTTTATTGATTCTGGGCTTGGCTTTGCAGAAAGCTGTTTTCCCACTAAAAGGTGTGAGTTTTCAGAAGGGGAACTCCCCAGCTACACTTGCCACGCCGTGCAGAGGGCAGACATCCACCATTCGCACACGCAGAACTTCTGTGTGCTGGGGGAAATTTGTCCTGAGGAAATATGTGACCACTCACTAAAATTCTGTGTTGTATTTAACTGAAGAGCCTTGGGCGATACCACTCTGTACCATACCAAAGACCCAAACCTTCACAGGACTTAAATATGGCTTTCCCATCCCATAGTGAGTATGAACGGTTCAGGTTCAGTACAGACAGAAAGCACTGCCTACTGACATCATAATATGCCGGTCTGTCGGTATTACTAATAATAATTTTATAAAGATAAAATATCTGGAATATCTAACTCTGCTTTTACTGCTGCTTCCCCAAAGTCATCACTAGAAGCCTGTTTGGGATGCCATTCAAGCGCATTTCATAAGAGTAATAGCATGAGCAAGTAGAATTAATCATTGGCACAGTTTAAATGTTTGATGTTTTAATGTTTAGAAGTAAAATACAGCATTTTTTCAGGCTTTAAAAATATAAAATATCTGTTGCTTTCAGATTATTTTGTCTTTATATACACTTAGAGCTCAATTTTGGGATACATGCTTATGTAGATGATGCATCCTGCTCCCAGAAGGTCGTTAGGATTGAGTAGCAGTCAACAACTCCAAAATCATAGAATCGTGGAATAGTTTGTGTTGGAAGGGACCTTAAAGATCATCTAGTTCCAACCCCCCTGCCATGGGCAGGGACACCTTCCACTAGACCGGGTTGTTCAAAGCCTTGTCTAGTGGAAGAAACACTGGGGCGGGGGGCACCCTCAAAAAAAATCCACAAAAAAAGCAAAAGCTGGATTCCTAGAGTGACCATGTATAAAAGCTGTGTATGGCTGAATATACAGAAACTTACTCGCTTTTTGTGTATGTGTGTGTGGAAATGAAAGGTGGAGGTTTGCTTAGACAGAGGAGGAGGTTATGTGGACACCTGTTTTTACTGTGGAATGTATACAAACCTAACACAGGTCAGATAAAGTCCTGGATTTTTATAGCCTTCTTGAAAGGTGGGGAAGGTCAGCATAATGGTGTGTTGTGCTCCCAGGCTGAATTGCAACTACTTACATTACACATTCACATGTTAGTGAAGCATTTACTGCAGACTGTGATATTTATTGTCTGGATGGAGATGCTCTTTCACCCCACTCACCTTCCTCATTTTTCCCACAGGCTGCGAGAACACCACCGTGCAGCAATTAAAGTGATTCGCAGGATGCAGTATTTTGTGGCAAAGAAGAAGTTTCAGGTGAGTTGTGAATAGAAAGCTCCTTTTCTAAATAAAGCCTTTTATTCTCCTGATTCGCTGTTTCTTTTAGAAGCTTAAGAGACTGACACAATTCATTTCAGTAATGGTGAGCTACACCCACTATTCTCTTCCTCCTTCAATGGAGTGGTTGTTCAGCAGCAGGTTAGTCAACTGTGGATGCACTGGAAATAGGCTAAACTCCTGAAATGCAGTCTGAATCAGAATGTTATTTTCTGCTAATGGACTTGACCCTTAACCCTCTGTTATCGCTGTCTCTTTCTGGCAGTGCAAACATTCTCATATGTCTCCATTAATTCTGAGCTGTATGTTACTGTCATGCTGAGTCAGTAGGATTAGAGATTAAAATACTACCTCAGCCTTGTTTCTGCCTCTTACTCAATGATAATGAAATCCTGATAAGGAATCAGGGTGGAAGCTTGTTAGTGCGAAGGTTTCTCCTTCCTTTTCCCTTCTTCCTTCTCCATATGTAGGAGACTTCCTTCCCAGTTTGTGAGACTTCAGTTCTCTGTACTCCTCTAGCCCTCAGTGACACGTTTCTTGTGTGCTGCTTCACGTTCTGTGCTATTGAGGTACCATAAGCATTTCACAGTAGCCAGTCAACAGTGTTGCCTAGTCTGCATAAAAAATTCTGACTGCAACCTTTCTAAGAATGTGGTTTCTAAATCAGTTTCATTAATCCAGTGAAAACATGTGGCAACAGCCTTCAGGTTGATTTAAACTAGGTGGATGTATATATATATTACTTGAAATTAATTAATAAGGGACAATCTCCGGAGAACAGGCTTCAAAATTTATAATGCAAAGAAAGAGAGGGTCTTAACTGCCCACATCCATATGACCTGGCCACTACTGCTTGAAATGGCCTAAAAAGCTTTCCCGCCCTTAATCTAGACCACCCAGAAAGGCAGCGTGTCCTTTTTCCTTTAAATTTAAAGGGTGAAAAGTTTAGGATCAAAAAGATGATGACGACGATGATGATGGAAATTCAGAAGCGCTGCCTGTATTCTTTAACAATTTTCTACTTTGTATCTTTTGATTTTTACTAAAATTCATGAGCTGATTTTTGTCTAAGGTTGCCTGAGCTTTTAAGATTTTTTTTTCTGTTACGTACAATGTACTCAGATTGTCACCATTTAGGCCGAAATCTCCCCATGTCCAGGGTTTTCTTGGAGAGTGCACTTTCAGAAAGTTTCTGCTGGCACATTTCACCTGTTATTTTCATTAAACTAAAATTAAGAAAGATACAATGACTGGGCTACTTGAAAATAATTTTTGTAGTCATTGTGTTGAGAATCTCCTTAACACTTCCTGGCCAGGACTTGTAACTTGGCAAGGGATGTGGCCTGTTCTGGTGATGTGTCCACTGCTGTTCTGTGAAAAATCACCAAAATGTGGCCAATTCCTTTAAACCTTAGTTTATTCTTGTTCTAAAACCTGATAGTGATCCTTTGCTCCATGGTAATTACTGAATTGTTGTTCTCATAAATTTAGATCATAAAGTATTTTCCATGGTATTAACTAAACTGCTTAGAAACAAGAAATCTACACATTATATATCTACCTCCCAAGTGGTATATGTCAAAAACAGATTTTGAACGCTGTGTGCAACATTATCCACCTGGCAAATAAATGAAACTCCCCTGCGGCAGATGATTTGATAGAAGCTGAAAAAAGCATTTGACTGAATAGAAAAGGACTATTCAGTTCATACTTAAAAACTTGCTGGTACTCAGTATCCAGGTTGCTAATCTGGCTTCTCAGTTGTACTCTCACTTTTACATCTGCAAAAGACCCGGTCTTAGCCATCTACAAAATCCCTCAACAATTTTGTCTCTCATCCTTCTTTAGTAGTCTTTCTTCTTCCTGAGCTATCAGTATTAGCTGTTACTAAAGAACGAAAAATGTCAGTTAGCCTGAAGTGAAATGTATCTCGTCACTCCTGTGATACGCTGCTATTTGTGTCAGAAATCTCCCAATAGGAACGGGTAGGGGATATCTGATACTTCTCCATAATTTCTGAATATAAGGTTATGACTGAGTTTAAAAATTTGGAGAGCACCAAAGGGACGGTTTTCAAAAACACCCAAGTAACTTAATGCACAAAGTCACCTTGAAATTCAAGCCACTGTGTGCTTTTGAAACTCACTCCTGTAATTAAGAGATAACCACTGTCATTATTCTTTCCTCAGAAGTATGTTGTAAAACTGCTTTGTTCTATTGTGCGCACATAAAATAGTCGTAAGAAATTAAAATGTTTAAACACATGCCAGGTGATGACTACATAGTTCCCAATAACCAGTTAAGTGCAATATCTGAAATTAAGGCAGAACAGAAGGTGAATTTTAAATAGGTATCTTTCAGCACTGAAGAGGTCTGCATAGCTGTTTTCTGCTAGATATTTGCCTTCTAAGCTTTTTGTGTTTACTTGAAATGTATCTTCCTGAAAGAAAATTCTGATTTAACTGTTGAAAAAACTCCACGAATTTCAACTGAAGTCCATTGGTCTACTCATGCTTAAAATCAGCTGGAACATAAGTAATTGCAAGGCCAGCACTTAAAAGGAGTATTTTTTTAATAGATGCCTCTGAAGCTTTTGGAGGGGGGAAGCATAGGAAGAAGGAAAGGAAGAGGAAAATTTTGCAAGATAGGTCCCAGCATGAACCCAACATGGTTTTTAAACTATCCCAGCTGTTTGCAGGACACACCTGTATGCCTAAATTTGCCTAGATATATTTTTTTAAGAGCTCAATTAATAACAGGGTGTGATGGTACCACAGGGGCACAAGTCAGTTAGAAAGCAGAGCCTTCCTCTTCAAAAAACTTAAATAAAATAAATGAAGAGAAGCTAAACAGGGATACAGAGAAATTTCAAAGGGCATGAAAAGCAATTCTTTGTGAAGCATCACACTTCTGCATCATTTCCCCTTTAAAAGAAGGGGATAACTTGTAAAGTCTATTTTAAAGTCCAGGTTTGAATATAGTCCATATGATGATGTCCATGTAAGAACCCAGCATAATATTATAAAGAATTAATACCCTTTTTATGGATGTGTTTATGCTCTTGTAAAGTCCGTAGGGCTGTTTCAAATTGTGTAGGAAAGATCATGTTCTACCAGTATTCAACACTAGTCCTGTGTTGAGTCACCATCAGTTAAGGTGGAAGGGTTCTGTAGGTTATGAGGAAAACAGTACTTAGAAATTAATGGTTTTCTAGGCTTTGTTCACCCCACCTACCAAAATCAGGTGTCTTTGGCAGAGTCTAACCTTACAACTGAATTTCAGAAAGAAAATCACCATACTCGTTTGTTCCATTAGCTAGATTCATGATTAAATAAGCTTTGTCTTCCAGTTAAGTAAGTATCCATGTCTTGAGTCTTACGCACATGGATACAGCTGAGGTATCCATCACAGGTCCAGACACCAGGGATTTGATCCAATTTCCCACCGTCATTTTGAAATCAATTTTTTTTTCTCTTTCCATTTAAATTCTTCCTGTTGAGTAAATCTGTTTCCTTCTAACATACATTTTTCACTTGTGTTATGTTTTTCACCATGGCAAATGCTCTATACATAGCATTAACTAAAAATACAGGTCGCAGTTCCACTGGTGACGTGAGTAACTGTTGCCTGGTTTGTTCTAATTTCACTGGAAAATCTTGCATTTACAGTCTTACAATTCATCATCTTCTGTAATTCATTTGTCATAGTATGAATCATGAATTGTGTGTGTAATCATTTCTAATCTCCATACTGGGCTGTACCAAACAATGTAGTTCAGAGTGTCCTGTGCTTCCAAGGGTGTTCTACCCATTTTATTTGGCTGTTATTTGGTTACATTTTCCAGAAATTACCCTTGCACGGATTCCCCTCTCCCGAGTCTGCCTCCCTGTGCATGCAGTTACTAGGGAACAGCAGTGGCCAGTGGTGCACATTTAATGTTTAGCATTGCCTTTTGTGCCTTTTTGCAAACTTTCCTTTATGACAGGGGAAATTTTAACTCATTTAAGAAGATCTTTGCCATGAGTATTTGTTAATTAGCAGGGCTCGCTGCCTGGTCATTCCGTGCCCCAGTATTTCCCGGTAGATTTGAAAGCTCAGAGAGTCTCTTTGGAAGAGGAAATCAGTCATGCACCTTCAGCCAGGACACTACTTTAACCTTCCCGTGGTAAGAGGTGAACTATGAACTCCAGCTGTCTTGCTGCTGACTGAGACTAAGGGCTTGGGCCTGTGAAAAACCTCTTTATTGTTCAGTAGCTGAGGATTACGAACCTTATTTCCAGAAGAAACTAGAGTGCCCACAAACCTCTGAGCAAAGTGCCAGGTATACTTTTTTGGCCCCAAGTTCTTTTGGCCTCGACTTTGGTGGATAATCTCTTGAAAGGCATGTAGACTGACCGTAACAGAAAGGTGGATGAAATCAGAACTGTCATGATTCCATAAAGAAGTATGATCATGACAACAATCAGAATATCACAAATGTTTGCACAGTGTTAAAAGGGGTTAAAAGAACTTACTGTTTACTCTTGTAAAAAAATCTACATTACCATAGATATTCCTATATCCTTGTGGCTTAAAGGCATGGCTTTTGGTTTTTTATTTTACAGCAAGCTAGAAAGCCCTACGATGTCCGAGATGTTATTGAGCAGTATTCTCAGGGTCACCTCAACCTGATGGTGCGGATCAAGGAGTTACAGAGGAGGTATGTCAGTAAAGCCCAGTGTCTGCATCATGAAATACCAGCAGAAGGATGTTTGTAAGTCAGTCGATGCTTCGGGCTGGGGATCAAAAACTAACAGGGTTACAGGTGCCACATTGGTTGGACTGTGCAAAATTACGGAATATAAAATGGCATTTTAGTAAAGTGCCTTTGCCTTCCACTGTGAAAAGAAATATAGCCAGAAATCTGATGATTGTGACAATTTTCATTATACTTACATATTGCTGCAGTCACTGCTTTGACTGTATACACTGTAATCCTTGTATGTCTGGGGCTGTGTTATACACACAAATGAAATACAGTCGGCTGCTCCGGTAGGACTGCACTTAACAGCAAACTAAGAGATGACAGATGCAACAGGTAGGCTGAAGAAGAAGAAGGAACAGAGGAAACAGTACTGTTCACATGGAAAAGTAACAGGCATGGTAAAGCTTCACAGTGGTTAACAACACTGGAGATCAATCTAAATCTAATCCCATTTTGTTATTATTTTTTTTAATTTCAAGGTATTCTTAGTCCAGAACAACAGCTTCTCTTAGAGTACGCACTTCACTTTGCTTGTTTGTCAAGTGGTCTCCCCACTCCAGCTAAAGCAAATGAAGATACTGATTCAGGATGATAAAAACTAGAGATTATTGGTTTTGTTTTATAGGTTGGACCAATCCATAGGGAAGCCATCTCTTTTTATCTCAGTCTCAGGTAAGTTAACATGAAGGATGTGTCTAAAGTTAATCTGACAAAGATACGTAGTTTTGAAAAGAAACTGGAACACAGAGTACTAGGTTGGTTTGTGACGAGTCTGGGTAGTGAAAACTCGCAATTTTTAAACTTGTGTTTCTCTATAGTTTATAGGAAAAGAAAGATGAAATGTTACCAAATGCGTTGTTCAAGTTGGCTGTCAAGTCTTTTGCGTAGTGGCAGATTGTTTTTAAATGGCAGTTTAACTAAATTGGGAACAGTTTTCTTCTCCCAGGTTGATTCATAAAACTGAGGTTGAAAATGCCTTAAACTTAAGGGCTATTAAAAGCCATGGCACGGGCTAATGCTATGAAAAGAAACAAAAAGCTGCTTTTAAGAAATAGAACTACCAGCCTGGCAGAGGTGTACCGTTACACCGTTGGTGGGCTAGTTGAACACACCCTGTTGTGGCTTGCTGCTGTTTTGTTATACCACCGTATCTTAACTTGAAAATGTTTCTTGTGCCACAGAAAAAAGCAAAGATCGGGGGAATAACACGGTTGGTGCCAGGCTGAACAGAGTGGAGGACAAGGTAAGCCTCAGCCAGACTGGCAGTGAATGAGGACGTGGTCTGTGATCGAACAGTGCTTGTTTTATAGCATGTGAGGAAAAATTCAATGCCTTGCTTTTCCAGGTGATGGAGCATAATTTTTGTGGCAGAGTGCAATTTTGGTTCTTTCTTGTCATTAACAGAATAAGAAAAAAACAGGCTTGAATTGATTTTGGTCTCTTGGGACTCGCTTGGGTTTTAGATTTTTAATTGTATGTATTACATGTCTCAATGCTCTACTTCCTTCCTCCACAATAGATAAAAGGCTCTGTTCCTTTAATACCTCAGAATATTATGATCCCTAAAATTTCCCTTTGATCGTTGCTCTGTTGTTTATACAACTCCACCTACAATCCCTTCGAGAGAGTGATAGCAAACCTTGTTCTCTCCTGGTTTTCATTCCTTGTGACGAATGGTGTTTCTCCTTTCAAGTGACATGAAGCCAGAAAAAACCAGACTTGTTCTATAATCTCAAATTAACAGTTGTTTTGTAACCCTTTACTTCAGTTTTGGCTGTGCTTGAGAAATTAGATGACAGGTAGGGGCTATCTCGTCGTCAAAAAATACAGGTTCCCCTATGTTGGTATTGAGAAAAGAAAGGGAGAGTTAAGAGAAATGATTTGAATTCCTCACTGGTCTCTTACAGGGATTTGGTGATGGCGTGAAAGAATTTCTTAGGATTATTGCATTCATGTATCTAAACTGTTCATTTGGTATTAAGGAGTGAAATCTTTTCTTGAGGAAAAGAGCTTTCAGCGTGTTTCTTCCACAACTGTGATAACCTCATGGAGGATTTGTCCTGAACAAATATCTGCAAACCAAATGAGGTGTGAGCAACACATCCCAAGGGATGCAAACTGGGGACCCTGCTCTGTCTTGATTCACTTGTGGCGTATCCGTTCCTTACACATTTCTCCTTAAATATTTAAGATAAAGTTGAATGATTGTAATCAGGACTGTACCTCAATCGACTGGAAATAAGTGGAATTTTAAAGGGAACGGGTGCCTTTTGGTATATAGGGTGACACACGAAGGGTGAAGTGGGAGATAGGAAGATGCGTTGCGCTTTGCGTAAAGAATAATCACTGTACAGTGCTCGCTCGGATCTGTCTTTGGTTGAGTGTTCTCACACATGGAAGCCCTTCCCAGAAAGTTTGGATTACATTTATTTATTTTCTCTCCATAATGTCAACTTAGAGTGTAGAACACTTAAAAAATGTCTTGTGACTTGTGACAAAGAGCAATGACTTTTCAGTTTGAACAAATAATTCCCAACTGACAGCTGGAATAGCTTCTCAGTGCAGTTTGTGAAATCTCCAATGAGCCTGGGAACTCTTGGGTGTTGTGCTGGCTGAGAGATAAGCTGGTTTGGGGTTATTAATTACTCTTTTTACATCCTTACAAATAAGTACACTGTGAATTTATAGTGACTGTTGTTTTATGTCTCGTAATAGGACTGTAAAACACTCCCTGTTTAATTTTAGTATAGCCGGGTTAAATTTTAGCCTTGTTTTAAGTAACAGACCCTTCTTTCTTTGCAGTTGCATGAGGTCATCTGTGGTTTCAGAGTTGTATGTTATCTGCCCTATACAGCTAGTCCTATCTGCAGGAATTTTATCTGAAAGCAGCCGAAAGGCTAAAAATAGAGAATTTCGGTTGGACTCAGCAAACAGTGGTATACATGACAACACCCCGCCGATGCTGAAATCCCATTTTTGTCGCAGCTGCAGATGGGGCCAAAACTAAGTTTTTTGATATTTTTGCTCTCCAAGATTGGCCACCTCTTTCCCATAAAGACATGGTATGCTTTCAGCATACAATGAAATCCTTCCTGAGCTGAGCACTCTATAAAGGATATCTATGTCAGCTGGGGTTTAGGGTGACTATGTATTTTAAACAGGTGTGTGGATTGGTTTTGAATCTTGGACTTCTGAAGGAGAGATTTTCAGGGGTGAAGGGCAGTGTTAGCATCTAACCACCTTTTGTGCGTCTTCAAAATAAGATGTTTTAAAGTGATCCATAGCCTTTTGGAATGATTTGGGACACTCTTGCTACTGCAAGAAATGATGTGCGTGTTTCCAATGCCACAGGAATAAGCAGAGTTCTTCTCGTTACTATGCTCCTTGCAGCAGAAGGCTCATGCACCGTTGTCACAAGTCTGTGTTAAAGCAGAAAGAGGAGAAACCCTGAATTTTCATTTTTTAAACTTTTGGGTGCTTCTGCTTATGGATGTGCGCCATCAGCACAGGATCTGCTACTTAAACGTCACAGAGGCAAAATCCAATTTTATGTATATTCCTATAGGCTTCTGTGGAGGTGGATTTTAACTTTAGAACTGTTTACAAATAAAAATAGTTCTGTCTTCCAGGCTATTTAATTGAGTTTCTGGGACATCGTATCGCTCTTGCAAAGCTTTTGTACTTGTGGCACAGCAAACATGCTCTAGAGGCACACGTATGGCTGGCAGTATAGAGGGAATGGGACGTGAAAGGGACATTTTACAAATAAAACAGAGTCAAACAGCAGTGTATTGGCAGGAAGTATGATACTTAATGGCAAGAATCTGAACTTCCAAGTTTTGAAATCGGCAAAAAATCAAGTTTTCTTCTTTTAAATTTAGGAAGATGTTCATGTGAGGCTGAGATTCCCATAGAGCGTGCTCATGGTGTGCACTGAGTGAAACTTTGACCTTGTTGTTATGTAGTCTGTGCTAATGTAACTAAAGATTGTTCCCTTACGTGCAAAAGCCAGGGAGAGAAATCACACTTGCAGGAACCTTCCTGCAGATTCCTTCCCATAGAATTTGGTGATTTTGGCAAACAACTGAAAATGGGGTTTTGTAAATGTAACTAGAAACTGCACAACCTGATAGACGGTTGTGAAAAGAAATCACAATCCCGTATGTATTCACGGCATTATTTTGGCTTTGGCATTGTTCTTTGCGGCTTATGAAGCCGAGGGTAGCAAATGCTGTGCTCTTCTAGAGGTTATTGCCTGGCTGAGTGCAGGCAGTGGCAGGCACCCACGGTGCCCACACCCCGATCTGTCGGGCCACCAGCCAGCTTCGGTCCAGACGGCATGTAGCTGCAGTGGTGCAGTGCCGGACTGAGCTCCTAAACCCCGCCACGTAGCAGTGGTCCAAGCGTGTGCATGTCACCGATCTGGTCCCCCAGAGAATGTTGTTGAGCAGGATTACAGCAGCAGACCAATTTCTTTGCAGGGACCAGGCTTCTCTCTTTTTATCCTGAAACATCTGTGAGTGACTGTTCAGCCTAACCTCAAGAAACCTAGCCGCTGCTGGCTTGCTACCAAAATCAAAACCAGTTTCTCCAGATAGGCCCAGCTGTGCGTGTGCAGGGCTGTTGGTCCTCACGCAGACCTCCCTGCGTGCCAGTGGTTTCATTCGGGGTGTGCCCCCCAGCTCAATGCAGGAGTTAGCCCACAGTGCATTCAAGAACTTCTGTATGCTACATCTCTTTTCTTTTCGCTGCTTTAATTGTAGCCTGGCTGTAAATTACTTTAATGCTAGCTTTTTAGAATAAAATAATCTGCTCTTTTTCAACCTTTTGCTGACCATTAATTTAGATGCAATAGGCACAAATTGCACTTTTCAGGTAATCATCCAGGCTTAGTGCTTGCCTGCCCTAAGATATTTCTGTCTTAAATACAGACACTGCACGACCATCATCTAGAATATACAGCAAGGGCTAAAACTGGCAGTCCCTGGACTGCGGCCAGCCTGTTGTGTCTACATACCAGACTCCCCCAGATGTCAGCAGGCCCTCCCAGAGCAGAGTAACAGAACCCAGCTTTACAAAAAAAATCTTAAAACCCATTTTGAGTAGCAGGCATTGTGCTCTATTCTCTGTTAAGATATTTTAAATATAGAACTTAACCTTCTGCAATTATTTGAACACCTTAAAATTTGTCTTTTAAGAATAGCTCTAGCAGTCCAAAGCAGTTTTCTTGGTTTCCCTTCTGTGTACTCAGAACTATTCCTGTATCTGACAGGAAGTACAGTATTGATATCTGTATTGCCAAGGTCACCACTAACATCTTATAACAGTCTGTTTCAGTTATATGGAACATCAGGAGCAATGCTCTCTGCTGCTAAATTTTAAGTTGTAGAAATTTAAGTGGAGAGTCCTGTTCATACAGAAGGCATGTAGTAGTGAGGCATGTGACACCTCTTAATGTGAATCCAACAATTCTGCAAGACAGTCTTCATTCCAAGGATATGCACATTTTGCATGCTCACAGCTGAAAATGTGAACCCTTGTATTCTGCTTAGTGCCAACCCAAAAGCAACATGGAGAACTTCAAACAGGCAGCACTGAACAGAGAATCATTGTCCTTTCTCAGCTTTACTTTACAAGCAGATTACATTGCTTTTTCAATCAATTCAAACCAACTCTATGCTGTGAAAACATCTACCCGAAAATAGATGCTACTGTGCTGCTTGCGTTGACTACTGAAAATTTGAACTGGTCTCGGAAAACGAAACTGAAAGGAAGTTCTCTTCTTTTGCACAGTTCCGGTTACGGTGATCTGACTTCCTGTCTTCCATCTACAGTGTCTTTGATTAAATGTATAGTTCCCGTGTTCAGTAAAACTCTAAGGATACGATATATATTTTATATGTTTTTCGCTGGGTATCGAATACAAAACTTCTGAAGAGAAGTTAAATGCAAGGGCGTTATTGAGGCGGTTGTCAAAAAGTGGTGGAGACCTCTATGTTACAACATTTCTATATGTGGTATCATGCTTTCTTCTGAGAGAATCATTTTCTGTATTTGTTTCACCAGAGCATTGATTCTATCCATACGTGTATTAGAAACCAGTTTGGCTTTAACCCTGTTCAACACAGTCCAGCCGAACGGTACGAGAATTCGTACGTCTAGTTCTAGTTACTAGTTTAAGTCTTTCCTGCACTTGATTTCTGATCAGCTGTTAGTTCCCCATTGCAAAAGTTTTCATATCTAATGTATTTCTCTGGTTGATTTGCTCAAAAATATATGAACTTGGGTTAGGAATTTCACTGTAATGTATTAACATTACATAAATATTATGTTTTGTCGTATCACAGGGTAAATTGTAATCATGCCGTTTCTAATAATGAACTCAGAGCTCATCCAACACAGAAAGATTTTGGATATGCTCCAGAGATGATTAAAGGTGATGGGAGTCTTTCCAAAAGCGGTGAAGCAGGCCCTTTAGTCGAAACATAAGGCAGCCTCGATAAGCCAACGTTTCAGCCTTGCTTCCTCAGGGTAGGCAGAAACGTTCAGCTTTATCAAAGTTGTGTGCCTTTGAGAGGATTTTTTCTTTAGGGTCATGTGGTAGTTTTGCTCAGTAACACACGTGTGGTACTTAAATGGCAGCATTTCTGTCATAAATGGAGGTATAAATCTGTATATTTGTGTGTCTCATTATTGGATGCTCCATATTTACCCTCCTAAGAGCCAACATTAGGTACTTTAACCTTTTACTTCGAAAAGTGTTATCTCCTCTGCCTCTTCTTGGGTTCACAAACACCAGGTTTCATGTTGACAGCTTGTTCACTTGAAAGAATTCTTTGTGTGTGGCAAGTCTTCCAGTTTTATGTCAAATATGTGCCTTATCTAACATAGGATCAAACCTTGGTAGCTTTATTTTCTATTTTTTATGGCATTCTGTAGCCTGTAGGAACTGTTACTCTCCTTCCTGCTGTAACTTTGAAAAGGGCCTTGACTGACGACAGCCTTCTTGCACATCGGTGTGTAATGGATAGGGACATGTTGGTTGTATTTTTAATTGTGTAATTATGCTGAAAATTTGATGGTAAAACACTGACAACCTACCATCATCTGAGTTTCTGTCCGGGGCTGGAAACTGGTTAGAGTCATGAGTCATCAGTCGGAAGTGACGGCTTCAGAAAGTGTCTGGTAGGGAAATATCCAGCCCTTTGCAGGCTGAACGTAGGTGAGGCAGTTCAGGTATTGAATATTGGCAGCTTCTGCAATAGGCGTGTGATTTGCTTTCCTGATAGCTAGAAACAGAACAAAAAACGGCGGGTTTGGATCAGAATTTTGAAATGGATGCAAAATCAATAAAAATCAAAGCAAGCCCTGCCAAGCAGTTACTCATCTTGTATATAGATTGTGCAGTAATGCAGAAGTAGTAACCCGGGGGATGTGGAGGCATATTAAGAGGCATATGGAAGATTAAGTATCCCTGTTAATTTAATCTTTAGTCTTTTTCCAGATGCCGAAGTACAAGCATACGGAAGCAATTTTGGTGCTGAACTTTGTGATGGAGGATGCCCATTTTCTATAAACTGGACTACAACTAAGCACATCTTTCATCAGTCTAGGTCATTAGGCAGCCTTAAAATTTTAATAGCTTTTCTCTCACCAATCTGATAATATTTCAGTGGGTAAGCAAAGCAGCACTGCAGATCTCCATTCCCAGTATCCTATGCTTTCCGTCTCCCTAGCTACAGTGAAATAAAATTATCTGACATGCATTTTTAAAATGAAAAAAAACCAACCCCAAATCCAGTTACTTGTAGGATTCACGGCTGCCAGAAGCTTTGGTAGCCAGAATAGAAACAAACTGAGAGACAGATTAGGCAAAGTCAGGGAGAAGGGCTCGCTTGAGGTTTATTAAACAGGATGTCTGTATGTAAACTCCAGTTTAGCAAGCACTTTAAACAGTAGTCAGCGATGAGTTGGGAAAAAGAGGAAAAGCATGGTTTTATGTACATGTATGTTCTCACACTCTTCTTTCTGAGGCTCTGCTACAAGCCTTGTGCCAGAAACAAGATAACGGGGGGAGATAACCTTCAGTCTTGTTCGATACAGCCCTTTTTGTGCTAAGTTGTTATGCACAGCTGCTTGCCACTGGATTTGGTCACCCGTGCAGCTGAACTTTGCTGTACAGTGTCTTAGACCCAACCTGTTATGAGGACCGTGCAAGCAGACCACTGCCTGTCTAGAGTATGCTCATGTGAATTTTTGCAGCACTGTGCCTTGAAGGCCCTTGGAATAGTCCGTCCTTTCATGAGCACTGATTTTATCTGTTTGAGGATCATTAGATCCTACTGCAGCACAAATGAAAAACAATCATTTTTTGCATTAATATTGAAATTGCATGATAGGCTCAGTGTTAAGTACTGTCTGTAACCTGCAGGCTGTTATCTAGGCACGGTCCCTTAGCTATAGTTACAGACCTGGGCTTACAGAATGGTGTTGCAAGCTAGCATGATGGTTTATGGTCTGTTTCTGTGGTGTCAGCTCTTGGATCACAGGCAATGAATTAAGGAAGACAAAATATTAGCTGTATTTTAGAGAATAGACACGCAGTTGCTGTGCGGGTGTTCAAAAGCAATGACTAATTAAGCTCTGGTCATTCAGTCACCTGCAGTCGTCAGTGAGACTCCTCTACATATTTTATTAAAGCAGCAGAAGTGAAATACTCCTAAAGAAAAGATCTCCTGTTTAAGTGAGTTGCTATAGATTTTTCCCCAAATTTCTGTCACTTCTGGATGCAGATGGTGGTTTGGAAGCATGATGCTGAAGGCAGGCTGATCTTTACAAGTGCAAAGTGTTACACATATATATATAATTTTTTTCATCTCATTGATTTCTTCACTGTTTGGGATCTGATTAATGACTATTGAATTCTTAACACTGGCAACAGCTGCATGCATAGCTGTCTACTTGATCATTAGGAGCAGAAATCCCAGAGGAATTTTAGGTAACATGCAATATATATAAATCTCGGAAATGGGGAGGGTGGGGGGGTGGGGCAGGCAAAATGAAATAATGCATGACCAGTTGAGAATCTTTTAAACAGTTTTCAGATTAGTTGCTGGTTTGGAGATCAGCTGTTTGTGTTTATATTTCTGTAGGTATGCAAGTGGATGTAAGGTCTGCAAATAGAGATGACTCAATCCTTTATTAAACCACATAAAGCCTGTTTTGTCTGGCATTCAGAGATAAACCAAAGCAAGGTTTAACGTAGCCCCCATCATTCTTGTGAATAGACTGTTCACATTTGATGTGGAATGGAAATGCATGGTAAATATGCCGAGAGAGAACATGGAACAGTTTTATGGACTAAATACCCTGTAGAGCAGATCAGAGAAAAGGGAATTGACTGAACAACATGTGTGCACAGTGTGCTACACAGAAGACTTTTATTTGTCTTGCTTCATGAGTTCATCTCTGCATTTTATTTTGTGTGTGTGTGTATGACTGACCAGCCAGCATTCTAACATAAATGGCAAATTTTGGTTTTGATACACTAGGATGAACCTCTGCTGTCGTTAGATGCATCCAAGTTGAAATTGTACCTTGTCAAAGATCTGTTTTTAGACTGATCTTGCTGGAATTAAGATATTTTATTTTCATTTGCAGTTGAGTATCAGGGAGGACAAGTGCATGGGGTTGAAAGCGCTCTATTCAGGTTGCAGGCTTTTCAGGTTGGAATCTATTCAGCTCTTGGAAAAGATTCAGAGTAAAGGAACGTATACTCCCTTTCTTACGCAAAGTCCATTCCTTCTGTCACCCTATCTGCTCCCCTCGCCCTCCTCCCAGATAAAAATTGCAAAACAGAAATGATCCTGTGCTGCTCAGATTGCAGGGAGAGAAACAGGAGAAGGAGCTTTTGCTGTCTGACTCCTACTTAGAGCTATGGGAGTCCGAGGGAAGGTAAGAAGAAAAATAGGCAGTCAATGAAAAGTAGAATATGAACACCTGGTTCAAAGTATACCTGCCCCTCCTACAGCTTAGGAGACCAAGATGGCAAATACAGCTTCCTATATAGAGAGATAGGAAGGGAAAAAGAAATTATTGTTACCCTCTTTTATAGCTAAGGTGCATCAGGTGACTTGCCCGAGGTAAGTGGCATCTGTGGCACAGCCAGGAATTTAACTTAAGCCGTGTCTGGGACTTAACCACAAATCAGCATTCTTTATTGTTATTGTGTTTAAAAGCCCCTCTAGTTTTGAATAGTTATATTGGCCAGTGCAGTGTTCAACATAATCATAGCCCATTAATACTAAAACCATCCAGTACTTGAGAACAGCATATATAAACATATAAACCACACCGACCCAGCCAATATAAATATGCTGGGACTATTTTAGACAGTAGATTTTAAATCATCTAAAAATTAATCTCCTAACATCATGTTGTAGCTCAGGAGCCTAGGGGTGGAGAGGGACTGCACATGCTTACATGACACAGAAACTGTCCTACATATAGATAATTATGCAGGTACTATTTAAAGCTAAACAAATTATATTGAATGCTATATTTGCAAGCAGAGACAAATATTCAAGGGAGTTCAGATACTCATGTACATTTCTATTTTAAAAGTCTTGGATCTAGCACTGAATTTGACCCTTTGCCGACATCTGTTAGTCTTGGGTTTATTTCAATTTCTTTCTCTTTCTTTTTTAAACAGATGACTCCACTTAAATCAACACTTGGTTTCCATTAGACAGATAGAAGGTGATTCACTTAGTAACATGTGCATCTTTATCTAGTTATGTCCTAATAGCCTTAATATATCAAGGAAGCTGGTGTGATTAAAAGCACTAAAAGCTTTGTCAGACACTACACCTGAGAAATACTGCCCCCTTTGTCCAGCCATAGAAAAAGAGTGAATCAATACATTATTTCCAAATTGAAAATGTGTGCAGCCTTATAAATATTCTAAAATTATCCCTATTAAAAAATATGTCGACAATAGAAGTTACATTTACATACATGTCTGTGTTTGTACATGTCTACCAGTCCAAGCGTGGGTTGGCTCTTTGCCCTGTCTGGGCTGTCCTTTTTCTGTTTTATCATTTCACGATGGAGCCACCATTTGTCTGTGATTTTCCTCCTGTTCACCGGAGCTTTGTGCAGATTCTTTTAACGGTTCTTTGTCTCTGGTTGTCATAGCTTATCTGTCCCAGGGTAGTTGGTTAGCTATTAGTTGTGCCACTCAGTTAATGCTAGCAACAAAGACATCTGACTTGGCTTGATTATCATGTATGATAATCCTGCCAAATGAGGCAGTCAAAACAAAAACCCAAAGAGTAAAATATGTGCAAAATGTCAGCTTGAATGGAGATGGGGTCCTTGCTTCACGATAGCTGAAGTTTTCTGGAAACTTGCCAGTTGTGCCACCAGTGTCTGCATTTGCATGCTGTGGTCATCAGAGTACTGAAGGAAGCTCTTATTCTGCTACTCCCAAGTTTCTGGAGAGTTTCAACCGGAGGAGCTTCATAGGAGAACACCTTAGAACGGAAATGAGTAAGGATAATTTTTGCTGCTTCTCAAAAAGAGACTGGCTGAGCCATAATCACGGATCCTCTACCTCTGTCTTTGCGTCGTGTTACATTAAGGAGTTTTGGCCAAGCTTTCAGGTCAAATAAGCAGTCCCACAGAGATGCTGCCAAAAGCTCTGAGCAGAATTTTGGTAGCAGAACTGTTGGGAGGAACACAGTGCCTATTTACCAATGCGAAGGAGCCACGGTTTCTGCTAGAGCACTAACCCCATACTCTTCTATCTCAGTGTGTGCTGCAGACAGGCTGGCCCGGGGCCCAGGGATCCATCTAGCAGCATTTGAGTGGCACTGCATCCATGGATGCCTTTTTAGCTTGGGCAGGATACTTCACAAAGGTCCAGCTGTTTCTGGTTTAAACTTGGGCTGCACTGGTTCAGCTATCTTTGCAGCATGCTTTTGATTGCAG
>NW_010226053.1:45120-125283 GCF_000690775.1 Eurypyga helias
CGCTCAGAATGAATGGGTCATT
This sequence comes from Eurypyga helias, assembly GCF_000690775.1. NCBI lineage: Eukaryota > Metazoa > Chordata > Aves > Eurypygiformes > Eurypygidae > Eurypyga > Eurypyga helias. The sequence continues at coordinate 45,143 of NW_010226053.1, forward strand.
CATAGGCTGCTCCAAGACAGTGCTTGACAAAGCTGGTTTTGAGTCCAAGACCTCTGAATCTCTGTGCAGAGGAATTTCTGAATCTCATGGCAGCTAGGAAAAAAGGCAGTGAAAGTAATTTCCTTTGCACAGGCTGTGGGGAGGAGGATGATCAGTTAATGGTGCTACGCTTGAGAACCGAAAAGGCAGGGATTGTCCTGCAAACAAGGTCACTTTCATTTTGTTTTCTGTGCACTAGCTGTACAACTCCAGTGCAAAATTGATTATGAATCATCATCTCATACCTGAAACAGAACCTTTTCATTGTTGGCTTAGAGTGGATTTTAGGTTATTTGTGGTAAATCCTGAGAGCCCGTCTTGATGGGCCCAACCTGATTCTCAGCCATGCAGAAGGTAGAGGGTAACATTGGAAGCATGCGAGAGGGCTCTCTCTTGCAGGACATGTGTGTGCACATACATGCAGACTCCTGTTTACTTCTAGCAAGCCTTGAGCTCAGAGAATTCCTTTTCTTGACCCCTGTTTTAAACCCAAAAGAAGCAGAAGTCCTTTAACAATGCAAAACCACATTTTCTGCTTTACCACAGAAAATCTCCCTCTCCATTGAAACTGAGAAGTTTGCACTCCATAGTAAATAATAATGAGGATTATTGTGACAGACTCAAGTTATTTCCACCCTCCTCCTAAGCTTCCTTTCATTTCATCGTAGGTTTGTTTTGTACCGAAACGAAGCTGTGAGATACACACACTGAACAGAACTCAAAGTCGTGCTTTCATCGCAGTCCTGGAGCTACTCGCTTGGCTTGCTGCTGCAGGCGTCTGCAGGCACCTTGTACTATAGTACAGTAGTGTTAGGACTTTGGAGGCCCAGCTATTTTAAATCATAATGGTGACACAGTGTGCATGCTTTCTTTCAAAAAGCCTGGGCATGCCATGCTGGGTTGATTTTCTTGGCACACTGTCTACCTGTAATTTTGCCTTGTATTTTGTAGTGTAGGTATCTGGGCATAGAATCAAAAAGCTCCATTGGATATATGATTATTTTTTTTAAAGAGAAACACAACAAACACATTCATTGGTTTTAGATGGATAATAATGTTTAAGAACAAAGAAAGTTATTGGGGGGGGGGAAAGAAAAATAACCGTTATGACTGTGGGGGATGTTTTGAGAAATTTTTGGCAAGGCTGTCCAAGTGGTTTGGTAGTGAATTTTTATACCATCCTTTTGGTCCTAGTGTGTTTGCATGCTTACAGTGACCGGGTTGCTCAGGACAGCTAGTAATCAGAGCTAGCCTTTCATGAAAAACCTGAAAAGCCGTGTCTGTGCTGTAATAGTGGCCAACTGAACTTAGTCCAGAAGAATTGTCTAATGGACACAATTCGTTCTGGGTTGATTTCCAGTGTTCCTGCTGCTAAGGGAAGTAAAGTCAAGCTGAGACGATCTAGTTCTGTTCCGTTTCATCTCCCAGTAGCCTGGTTTTCAGAGGTGGTGAGACACTGGGGGTGCTCAGCATCACTTTAACAATCAGCCCCTACCTCTGCTCTGGGGAGGACTAGAATGCTGTATTGCCAGCGCATAGAGAGACAGCTGCTTATCACACTGAGGACACTGAGCATCAGAAGAGCTCAACCCACCCTTGTTAATCTCTATGAAAACAGAAAGAGTAGCGATCATCAACAGGGTTCTCAAACAGGCTTTAATTCGGGATAATGGTGTAATTAACCTCACGATAAGAGCATGAAATGAATAAACTGTATCAGGCTCCATTCAAGTACCAACAGGAGACCCAACTTAAGCTGGAAGGTAGCTAAGAGGAACCTTCCTGTGACAGTTCTCTATTCATTGTATGAAATTGGTAAATGCTACCTGTGCTACGAGGGGTGAGGCTGAGGAAGAGTATCTCCTGCTAATGTGCTTTGCGTTTCCTGTATAGGTGCAGGAAACTGCCTTAGCCTGAATATAAAGAAAAAAAGCAGGTGAGGGGGAGTTGGCTAATGAGATCTTATTTGAATATTTCTGCTAGAGATCCATCACTGTAATATTGGACCATTCAAAAGACAACTTCTTGTGCATGTGGTACTTGATCATCCCTAGCTATTTTTTGTGCATCACTAATCAGCTACTCTCAACCACAATATTGAAAGAGATTGCTGTGGTCAAAGATCTCTGTATTTTCCGCAGTGATTGGTTTTTTCCACTCTGAGGGCTTTTCCCCACAGTGAGGAACAGTACATTGCATCCATTTTTCCTCATCTTCCTTTTCACCTCGGACTTGTCCGTTGTGTTCAGATTTGACTGCTTCCGTCAAAGACTTTCTGATGTCGTCCTTGTTTACCAGAGGCAGGAAGAAGATACCTTGGGTTTGGTTCGTGGTAGTCTGTAGGCCTAAAGCCCTTCCAAAATTGTGTTCCGTTTTCAGACAAGAGGATTTGATTTCAGCACATGAGTCTCTGTAGCTAGTTGTAGGGAGGCTGATTGGTTAAAGTTTACAACCTCTTTTTGTTTAGCCTCTGGAGCAGTGCCATGGAGTCTCAGGTTTCCTGTATAAAGAGAGATCTGTATTCGGTCAGAAGGTAACCAGGCAAGGTACGTGAAGGCTGCTGGGTGAATGGCTCTTTCAACAATGAAATCAGTTTGGGGTCTTTAAGATCCCAGCAGTGCCTTGTCTCAAGACAGTGTTGAGCAGGCAAAATTCCTAAAAACTTCAGGGGAGGGAAATAACCACCCTTGAAGAAAACAAAACAACACTTCACAAAATACTAAACAGGAAGAAATTTCCTGCAAATCTGATCATCCTTACGAAGTTCTTTGGTTCTGGGGAAATCAGAAGAGGTGAGGGCTACCCACGTCTTCATTTCCTTCCCAGCAAGGCCTGTGTGCTTTGGCTGTTCACACGCATACACATGGGGAATGTGTCTTGATGCACTGTTGTTCTGGGAGCAAACACACCGTGAGACTGAGGATTAAGGATCCTAAATAGTTATTCCTGCAGAGGATTCACCTTGCGCTCATCTTCCTGAAACTGAAGGTGTCACTCTACAATGACTAAATCACATCCATATGTTACTCCAGGGTACACCATCTTTGCCTCAGGCAGAATAAAAGACAGGGAGAGAAGAAACAAGCTCTTAGAAAAATTGCATCCAGGCAACAACTTAGAGTTGCACTGGGAGAGATGCAGTGGTGAAGCTCTGTGTTTTTGTAACCTTTTTTCCTGATTTCATCAAATTAATAAGGAAATGCATCTCCTGTTCTGTTTGCTCATTTATCTGTTGGTACATTGTAGCCTTTCAGTAAGTTTCCAGTTGCATGCTCTTTGAGTCATTCTTTGCAGTAATTTACAGAATAAATTCCGTCACAAAGGAAATAAAATGCCAAGAATATGGTTTTGGCCATCTTTCTACGTGATTTGGAGAAGTTTGCAAGTTGTCTCGGTGTGTGTAAGCTCATTCTTGAACAGCAGCAAATTAACTCCACCAGCACGGGTGTCTAAAGTTTGCCGTTTACAGTTTATCTTTAAAATACCAGGAAAAGTGATGTTTCACTGTTCCTCTTCCACTCTCAGTTGCTACTCGGGGAACATCACCAAATTAATGATGGTTTATTTTGCAAACTCTTGAAAAGACCCAATATTTTTGGCGTATTTGTGGGACCTTGGTTTTGGTAAAACCCTGAGGTTAAGGCCTGAATAGGACGCAATTTTAGGCACATGGAACTATAACACTAACATCCCTTTCCAGGCAGCTGAGGAAGACTTTCTCTTCAAGACAGAGCAGGTGGGGTGAGCCCAAGGCTGTGCAGTGTGCTGAAGTGCAGTTGCCAGGTGGCTTGGCGAGGCAACCTCTTGCTTTTGCTCCATTACAAGCTGGTCCATTCTGAGCTGGAGTTTTGCAGGGATATCCAGAGGTGGTAGGTCTTGCAATAAAACCTTTCCAGAAGTAAGGATTTCGTGTGGTGTTTTTCTTTCAATTCCTGGTTTTTTTTAAAAAGTGTATCTGATACCAAGATGTTTGAATATCTGTCTTTAGACAGATGGGTTGGAAAAGAGCTAGCCGTCAGGGAGAGAACACTGTGTTTTTCCTGATATTGACTGATGCCTGCTTTGTTTTGATTTTTATGAAATACTAATTATCTTGTGTTCTCTGCTTAAACTAAGCAAGAAATACGAAATAGGTGTAAACTCTAGTTCACTGAGTGCGCCAAGTGGTGTCAAGTAGTCCTCTTCTGGAAACAATGGGCTGTTGTTCAGTATCCTCACGCAGGTTAACCGCGGAGCTGCTCCTAAGAATCCTTCTGATTTATGATGACATTGCTGGCAGCAGCCAAAAGCTCTCTCGCGCTGCTTTCCACAGTGCTGTGTCAGCAGTTTCTCTTTTATATATATATATGTGTACACACACACGCACTCTCTCTTAATGTATGTATTTATAGCAGAGAATTCTGACCCAATTCTGGTATTCATCCTGGTTTTCCTTGCACTTAAATGATGTTTATTCAGCGATAATGTATCTACCTACATCTCTGGTTGCAAGTTTAGCAACTGTACCAATTACAAAACTGTGCTAGTCAGAACAGCCCCGGGAAATGAATTATATTGATCTTGTGTTGCAAGTGCCTTGCTAGCAGGAATTCCTGGGAGGAGAAGAGGCAAGTAGTTCAGTTTCTGGGATGATACAACTTGTCTCAATAAAGCACATAAAATGTTATCAGAGAAGCAGCTCTGAATTCACATACACAATAATTATAATACAATTAAAAATATAATTTGTCATCAAAACAGTTTCTGCTATGTTTGAAAGATATGTCTTTTCCAAGTTAAAAAGAAGGAAAAAAACCCCAAACTTTTACCTACATACAGCAGAACTTACATCTTAATGTTTGTATCCTGTAGCATCATTCTTGATACCCTCTTTTTGCCTTTGCCTCCATCCCCCTGGAGTTAAAGAAGCTCTGCCCTGCCTTGACTTGTATATAGTTTGTGCTTCATCTATTTCTGATTCCTGTTCTTTTTTTGGGCAAAACTCCAGATTAAAATTGCACAAATGTGGAACTCACGAGATTTGTTTTTTCAACCTCTAGCTGAAGGGTTTTAGTTCAGAGATTTTTTTCCTGAGCAATTTTGGTAGGTCCCCCACCCTTTGGTTTGTCTAGCTCAAGCTACAGTTTTGTTTGTTCTGAAGCAGTAGCATCACGTAATCGTAGCCCCTGAGCTACAGATGTTGTGCCAATATTAAGGTGCATACTGTAATATAACAATTTCTAGAAGGCAGCCTGTGGGCTGTCCACTCAGGTCCAGTCAAGATCTGTATAGTCACATAGTTCAGGCTTTTACTCCTTTCGTCCAGCTTGTGAATGCATAAACAAAAAGGAGGCAAAGCACATAAACCACTTTTTTATAATTATATTGGTATTTCATTGTTGTGAGCAGTCAGTGCAGAGTCACAAGGTTAATAATGAGCAGTGCTCAACAGACGGGATAAGAGGCACACGGTCACGAATGTATGGGAATCCCCCGTCTGCACTGTGTTCAGGTCCAAATACTTCCTTTGGGTGCAAGTGCCACAGCATATCGCGTTGCAGGCACCACAGACCTGACTTTTTCTGCTGTTACGTCGCTTTCTGCTGTGACATTGTCCAGCACCTCAATGGACTTTTCAAGGAAATAATTTAATAGCACCTATTGAAGAAACATTTTCTTCTTAATTTTGCAAAGGGAATTATGGTTAATATCAAGAAGGACCTAGATTTGGGGTTCTCTTACAGCCTATGAGTGAATAATAAAATTGTTTTGCTAAATAAGGAATGTCCTTGAATAGATGGATTATCATTCTGCCTTCCTCTTTGAATAGAGGGTCATTTTTAATGACTTGCTTGACACAGTAGGATTTGGAGAAAAGAGCTATTGAGTTCCCTTATGTTGTGGAAGTACTCTGGAACACAGATACATTAAATGCAATTTAATAGCTTCAGTAATGAGAATACAGTAAGGTTCTTACATGGGTCTGTGTTGTATCTCCCTTGGAGTACAACAGGAGGAGATGTAAGCCATAGGGACTATAGGAATGAGGAAAATTTTTGCAGTAAAGGTTGTGTTAAGAACTGGACCATCTCATTAACAGAATCAATGCATTTGCAAGATAATATGGCTATGCATATCCATAAATAGTGCAGAGAAACAAACGAAAAGAAGAAAACAAAACTACAGTTGCACCTACAGATTTTGTAGTGGCTAAAGCAGGATCCGACAGTTAGTCCCTGCTGTTCCATTCCCAGAATGCTGCCCATCCGGGGAGCTAGTGAGACAGAGAAAGCTTATTGGGGGGGGGGACACCGACAAAAACCAACCAACCAAAAACCACAAGCATGCAGAGAAAATGTTACTTACTAGGTTTTCGGAAGTTTACCAGAATAAAGGAAAAGGTTCATGGAATGCAGCCGTGTGGATATCTGATGTCTCATCAGTTGGGCTGGAGACTCCTCTGCCAAGCATGCACACTTGTGTTGCCTACATGAGTGAAGCAGCTGAGTAAACCACACTGGTTTGTTACCCACGGCACAGGCCGGCCCCGGGGCCAGACACACAACCCACTCGTTTGCTGTTGCTGGCTGCCGGCGGGCTGGTGAGCCTCGGTACACATGGTTTCCACTCGAGGCTACCACAGGCAGTGCCGTTTGGTGGATGCGGGCTTTTCTTTCTGTTTTCTGCCAGATTCCATGTCTTCTACTGTGTACTCCTCAATGATTTTTTTCTCAGATTTTTGTTTCCTTCTGAAGCCCTGAGGCCTGGAGGTTGATTTCCTTTACTCTCCCCAGCCTTCACTCATGTTTATCATCTCATTTCCCCACTGTTCCCAGGCTCACCTCTGCCATAACCTTTTTCCAGGTACCTCCCACTCCATCATTATATGTGTTTTTTCCTCTTGTTTTCTTTTCAGTTGGAGGGTTTTTTTCTGTGTTGTCTTGGCTCAGACAGGATTGATTGCCAGTGCTGGATAAGTCCCCAGCACTCAGTTGTGGTGATCTCACTCTTGGCATAACCCATACCAGACCTTAATATCAGGCAAAGTGAAAGTCATGGGCTTTTGCTGCTTGGGAGCTTGGGCTAACAGATGTTTGTCTCTGGCATCTCTGTACCAGGAAGGTAAAACCTCCAGACAGGAATACTGTTGTTTTCACATGATTAGCAAGAAAGCACATCCTTTGTCCAAAATGTTCTTTCATCAGAACTGAGGTTTCTGCTTCAGAAGATGGAGGGCCAGAGCTTTCCTAAAAAGTATTTTCTTTTTTTTTTTTTAAACAAATTCATTTTTCCTTGACATCGCTTTTAAAAAAGGCAGTTAATTTCTCTGAAATTTCCCGAACACATTGAGGCAGATATTCAACATGAACAAAATCTGGCCCAAGAGTTGTACTTAGGCAGAATTGCTAAAAGAGTTACCATCTAACAGGAGGTGTGGGACAGAGTATACAACTGATAACTTATTAGTTAACAACCCTTCTTATTACCAGAATGAATGTCTGAGCCATTTTACAATTCTAAATATGTATTTGGATGGTGATTATAAAACCTATTATGATTGGGCAGGTCAAATGCTAATTGAAGGAGGAAGTGCAATGTCCTCTTAAGGATTTGATTTTATCACCATAGAAAGTGATTTTTCATGTCAGTCTCCTAAAGCCTTTAATATTTGCTTCTGCCAAAAAACCCAGTATTGGCGAGGCAGTATTATTTATCAATGGACAAGCAGTTCGCTGCACTGGGAAGATAGAGCTGTACTTCCAGGAAAACTCAAAAAAATAGGAAGATTTAGTGAAACGACAAAATAGTTCTGTGTGAAAAGTGTGTATGGGCACACATACGTATATGTGTCTGCCTAGGTGTCACTTCGTTCTTTGTAGAAGGTTTTGAGACATTAGCTGTAATACAAACAAATAAGTAAATGAGCATCTGTAGCTGCCAGTGAATCCGTCGCTGTCCTTTTGCACCGTAGCACATCTCTGTAGTAAGCGCAGGGGAAACCCGTGTCCCTTCTAACCAGCCAGATAGCATCTTCAAAGGAGGGTGAGCTGCTTGGAATTAAAAAGCAAAAGGGAAGCCAGGAGATAAAAGAGATAAAGGCAAATTTGCTGTGCGCTACTGTTGCGGGTACCTTTACAACAGTCCATCAGAGTAAAATTGCCAGGCTCTTTCCTGGGCATTAATGACCACATCGCAATACGCTGGTCCTTAAAAATATGTCAGACATTTCAAGGATTGTTTTCCCTCTCCCTTCCTGTGTCTAAGTCCTGTTAATGTCAATGGGGCTACAAGCACAAAAAAAGCAGTAAGTTCCTGGAGCTGGCTCTGAAAAACACCAGGAACTGAGTAGCAGCAGCTGTATTTAACCCTTAATCTAAAGGAGAGACAGTCTCCTGTCAATACTTCCCTGAAACATGAACAAGTTAAATGCGTGTGAATGATAAAACTTGGCAGAGATCGAGAGTGGACATTGGGATAATACAGAATTGCTTGGCGTTTTCCTGCGAGTCTGAGCGAGATGCAAGTGAGCAGTGACACGCTGCTTTAACCCGCTGGACTCCGCCGACCGTCACTGCAGCAGGTTGCGTTCTCTGGAAGCCCTGCCTTAAGATGCAGCCCATTATGAGGTTAATTGCTCTTTGCAAAAACATTTGGTTTGAAAATGACTGTTCCCAAGTTTCATGTCTCATACTTGGCTTTAATTCAGCAAGGTGCTTAATTACGTGCTGTATGTAAGTAGAAATAATCACTGTCCACTTCGGTTGGACGTGTTACTGCTTCAGATTTATATTCTGCTTAAGGAGCTTGTTGAACAAAGGTCCTCATTTGCAGTTAGATTTTTTCCTTAACTTTCAAAACAACTCTGACTTCACTGTTTTTAAGAAGCTTCCAGCTTTTACAGGGAGATTTGAATCACGACTGCTGTGGCCTTTTGTCTCTGTATGTATAAATCCTGCTTAGCGTGTGAAAGCGTGTGACTGACCACATGTCCTAAAATCCACATATGGCAAGATGTTTTTAACTTCCTTATCTCCAGGGATAAGGACTAGACAATTTGCCAGGACCGAAACTTCAGATTCTCAAAGATCAGATCAGTACAGTGAAATTGGGGATGAACAACTTCAGGAGCTCGCTCTCTGTGCCAGTAAGTTACGTATTACAGTGCTGATTGCTGAAAAGCAGCAGTCCCACGTGTCCCATTCATTTATGCGGGACTCGTGAGATTTCCTTCCAGCCCTTTACTCCTTTTCAGCAGGCAGCACTGTTGTGTGGTATTTAGGAAGTCACTGATAAATCTCACGTGGCAGTACAGATTAGTGGAATCAGGGTATGATTAGAGCTGGAAGTGCTTTTGAGACATCTGCAAGGTAGGTCCGTGTGTAATTACTCTTATTTTCTGCAATGAAAAAATCTTATTGCGTCTTAATCAGAGACAGGATCCCTCCTAGTGAAAATCACTGTGAAGGCTGGTTAGGAATCATAGAATCATAGAATGGTTTGGGTTGGAAAGGACCTTAAAGATCATCTAGTTCCAACCCCCCTGCCATGGGCAGGGACACCTTCCACTAGACCAGGTTGCTCAAAGCTACATCCAGCCTGGCCTTGAAGACATCCAGGGATGGGGCATCCACAGCTTCTCTGGGCAACCTGTTCCAGTGCCTCACCACCGTCTCTGTGAAGAATTTCTTCCTGACATCTAATCTAAACCTCCCTGATTTCAATTTATACCCATTACCCCTTGTCCTATCACTACAGGCTCTTGTAAAAAGTCCTCTCCCAGCACCCTTGTAGCCCCTTCAGATACTGGAAAGCTGCAATGAGGTCTCTTGGAGCCTCCTCTTCTCCAGGCTGAACAGGCCCAATTCTTGCAGCCTTTCGTCATAGGAGAGGTGCTCCAGCCCTCTGATCATCTTCATGGCCTCCTCTGGACTCACTCCAAGGGGTCAATATCCTTCTGATATTGAGGGCTCCACAGCTGGACGCAGCACTCCAGGTGGGGTCTCACCAGAGCAGAGTACAGGGGCAGAATCACCTCCCTCGACCTGCTGGCCACACTGCTCTGGATACAGCCAGGAAGAAATCGGTTACAAAAATAAGAAAGTTGCTGCCTCTTGGGTGTGTAAGGAGGAACAGTGGGGAGATCTAGGCATTAATAAAGGTCAGGAGACTTGGCCTTACCTGTGATTTTTCACAGCAAATAAATTCAGAGGCAAATGTTGGCATCTCCCAGTTTGTCATGGGCAGCCAACCTTGAGATGAGCTGGATGTTTCCCAGCAGCCTGGAAGGTACCTACAGCCGCAGAGGGGTGGGATGTGGCACGCACTCCTCTCAACCCTGCTCCATTCGGCTGGTTAAACCAGCTCAGGACACGGCCTGTAGCATCCCCAGGCTGAGACACCGGTCTCGCACCAGGCAGTGCCTAAACAGCAGACTCAAATGGCAGGGCAGTGCTGTAAAGCTGGGGGGTTCTGACGCTGGGTTTGGCAAGGCCCAAGTCTACCTGTGGATCTGGTCTTTATTACATGGGTGCGTCAAATCCTGATCTGTGTAACGGGTGGTGGGATAGTTCCTTCCTTTTGCTCATTGCTGTCTTTGGTTTTTTAAAAACCGAAAAGCTCTTGTCAGCTGGCTCAACAGCATTCAGGTCATGGCTGAGAACCCTCTTTGCTCGACTGTCAGCATAGCTGATAATAAACACAAAACGGGGAGAGAGAAGCCAAATTCTAAGTTGTTTCCATGCTCCTACTACTCAGTGATTCCAGTCTGGTGGTGACCTGGTGCAGAGGTCTGAGAAGCAGTGCAGGGCATGTAGTGTGACTTGGCAGGCATCTTGCAGAAACAGGATGTGCCCAAAGGAGAGGATGAGAACCCAGGCTGGCTGAGGCAACAGGAGAAGAGCTGGAATGGGAGAAGGTGTTGACATTGCAGGGAGGCACACAGTCCTGGAAAGACTTTGTGTCATAGTATTACAGGTTTTTTTTTAATGTGTTAATTGATTCGTAACCAACCAAAGTTTCACATTCTCCAGAGGGTTTCCCCATGTTTTGACATCTGGCATTTTGGGCATTTGGTATTTTTGCTTCTGTTTTCCTGTCCCACTTCAGTCTTGTTGCCCTCTGGTCTCTGAATTAAATGCCGCTTGCTCAAAGAGACATCTGGGTCATGGTGCACCCATCAGAGTCCCAACAACTGTAATAAATTCATGGCACTAGTGTAGAATTAAATCGTTTGGTTACATGCAATCAGCGTAACTTTGCAGAAGTTATGGCAAAAGAAAAAAAATCCTTGAGCTAATTATTCTGAACTTTACATTCCAACCCCAATATTCATTATTCTAACCATGAAATTGCTATTTTACTGAAAATATGAGGTTTCTTCAGCAGCTTCTTCAGAAAGATAGAACCCAGAAAACCTTGAAAGTCTGAAAAATAAGGATAATAATTACTGATACGAAGTGGGAAATTCTGCATGTAATGTGATTATATCAATAGCTGCAGCTTCTTCCTAAGCCAATCATGACATCTCTTTCCATTGTTTTCCAATGAAAGCACTCATCTGTGTGCTTGTACATAATCTGGCATTTCTCCCAGCTGTTCTCTGGATGACATGTTGGAGTTTTCCTAAATAGAGTAACTACTTGTCTGTCAAGAATAGTTTGTTAAATAAATACTGAGGAGGAGCTATGACACGGAGTATTTTCCGCTGAATATTATTACATGTACATTTTCATAGCACAACCTCTGACTCTTTATTGATGCCTTACAGTTGAAAGAGGAAAATAGGAGAGAAAGTGTAAGTAATCTACTAACTGCTGACAAGTATATTCCCAGATACATGGGGAATGGGAGTTGCTTCAGGAAGGGAGAATTTCCATTTTTACAGGATGGCTCCAAAGAGCAGTACTTGTGCCGTCTTCCCCTCCCAGCAGTCACTTTGATTTAAAGGAACTTAAGTGTATCCAGGATTGCCTTGAGCCCCAGTTCAGTTCACATCAAAGTGTGTGGAAAAGCTGCCGATTAACTTTAAGGTCGTAGGATCACGACCTTGCGTCTAAGGTCAGAATTAGGATCACAAGTAGCAAGTTCGGCAGTGTTACACTTCAGGACAGTAGCACCTAGAGAGCCAGTAAATTCCAGTGACCCATACGCTGCTCCGAGGGGAACTGAACACTGATTGTAAATAGATGTGATTATGATTGGGAGAAATATTGTTACATTTTTCATAATTTTAAATTATTTTTGCCGTTGTTTTCAAAAGCTGTTATTTTGTTCAAGAAAGTTTCAGTATGGTGCTTTTCCTTTATCAGAAAAAGTGTTTTTGTAAAAATACCTTTTAGAATGTATACTTTATATGCGTAAAAGTACTTTGGCTGAAGTGCTCAAGTTTCGTTTGAGGAGTCATTCTAAAATTCTGATGAGCAGGCAACGCTGCCTGCTGCTTAAGCGCCGTTTCATATGGCTCCGGAGGACAACTGAGTTTGTCCTGATGTGTGCAGGTGACTTACCGCATTACCCAATTGCAGTTTGGAAGATGCGTCTTCATTCTCCCATCCCATCAGGTTCCCTACTGGATTAAGATCCTATAAAGTTCTGTGCTTAGGGGTTTCTGTGATGTAGGGCTGGTTGGCCAGGTGTGTTCCAGGGAGTGTGTTCCAGCTGAAGTGTACGGCCCATCCGAAGGGTCAGGGGGTTGACCGTCTGAACTGCTTTTGCCATGGGGTAGCCCTGCTGTTCCAGGTAACGTCATGCCAGTCTTAGTATTTTGACAATGCCTGTTTTACTTACTCAAAAAGGAGTTTGTATTCATGCCCAACTCTGTGGCACTTTGTGTTTTGTACTGAGGTGTACTCTGGCCGTAAGAGAAATGCACTGATAGCCTTTTCCCCATGGGAATTGTCATGAGTGGACTCATGGGCATTTCTGTGCAAGAGTTACTTGGCTGCCTTTCCAAGCTCCTATGCTGCTGTCTGGAGTACAAGCTGCTTTTACCAGAAAGCCCACTCGGAAAGTATTGGTTTCTTCAGGGATGCGCAGTGCTGACATCAAAAACTTGGCCTTGATGTGCTTTTCATTAAAGCTCCTCGGAGGTCACATGGTGCCAGACTGGGTCCCAGAAGCGCAGAGCAGAGAACAGAACTCCTCTATCAGGTTTATGTGACACAGAAACACTTTCTGCATATGGCTTTGCACTGAATCCTCACATAAAAATCACCAGGTTGGGGTTTTGTTGGTTGGGTTTTTTTTTTTTTCCCCCACAGTGCAGTGACTTCTAAGAAGCTGTGTGATTTATTGTTTGTCCTGTACTTTTCCTTTGCTTTATGGAATATTTAATTAGCAAAGGTCCTGCTGTTACTGCGCCTTTTGAAACAAGTGCAGGATCCCTCTGACAGCTGCCATTTTTTATACCCTGACACGATTACCTGCAGCAAATCTCCGCTGCTCGAGCTTGCTTTTCTCTGATCATACTCGGTCACGAAAGGCAGTGGAGTCTCCCAGCCTACTCCTTGTCTTGCCTGCTTTTTTTTTTTGAGGAAGCCAGATGGTGCATGCCACATGTAATTTGTGTCAAAACTAGTCATTACTGAACTGCTGCAGCATTTTTTTTTTAATATGTGGTGGATCTCATAACAGTTGATGTATTTCACAGCTGTTTTGGTTAGAGGACCACAAGTGCGCTCTGAGCAAAAGAAGCAGGTACTCAGTCATGGAGACTCAATTGGATAAGACAGCTCTATCTTATGCTATCAGTATACAAACAACATTTACCTCAGTATGGTTAACGTTAATTTCTTTCTGTTAATACCGCCACGGATCGTCTTCCGGCGAGTTGGAAGGACATGCTGCTCTCCCCCTCTGGCACCTCCGTTTAGTATCTACATTGTCATCTGGTTAGCAAACAGCACAGGCATAAAAGAGATTTGTTTCCATCGAACAAAATCTATAAAATTAAGCTTTGTTTTCATTAAATCTATTCTTTGGGTCTGTAGCATGATGGATGACAACTAATTCCAATGCAGCTGAAAAGATGTTTTAAAAGGACAGTGAACCACCAGAAAGGCAAAAGCTAGTGTGGAATACGTGGGTAGCTTCGTGGCAGAAGTTGCATAAAGGTCTGCATACATGACGGCATCCTTTGCAGAGGGAAAAGGTGGGAGGATTAAATAGAGAGGATGCTGTAACGTGTTGAATGTACTAAAGTAGGCTCCTCACCTCAGTCACATATGCTTTGATGAGAAGAATTTGAGATCATTTCAGATGATAGAAGGTGAAATGTTCATGGCAGAGACTACAAAGCCGCAGCGTTTCTTTTGCAGGTGCTTGAGCATCAGTGTTTATTAGTCATATATCACAGGAAAATCCATTTTGGTAACGTAAACAACTGACTGTGTGTTTACAAAAGCAGAGCAACGTTACAAAAGGAAGATGCCGATTGTAGCATTGCTCTGTGCTACGTCTCACGTGCTTTCTGTGTCTGAATGGAGGTACTGACATTTTTTTAGTTTGTGTTGTCTGTAATTTATTAGATGAAATACATTACAGGTTTTTGTGCCAAGTTACATCTTCTCAATTATAAAAAAGATTAAGAGTCTGTGAAGTTGGGCTGGGCTGCTGTGTGTTTTAAACAATTTTCTACCAGTATCTATCTCACAGACGAACACAGTATGTTAAATTAATCGGTCTTGCAAGATGCCAATGATTTCTCCTCTCCAATTATTGAAAAAGTGCTTATTTCCCCTGCCTTATGTGTTCCCAGAAAAAAAAACAATACCTGTTGTGTGCCACAGAAGTTGTAATGCTATTAAAAAACGTAACACACGGGAAGCGATATGATGGCCCTGTGTCACTGGTGGAATAGACTGTGATTTTGGAGGGGATGACAGGCTCCTGCCATCCTTCTAAAACTTCCTATTTAAAAAAGTGTGTTATTGGCCTAAAAGAGGAAAGTAAATTCGCAGTATTCATTGGTCATTAATGTTTATAAAAAGAGGACCTTGAACAGTCGGTGTGTGTTTGACCTTTGACTTGCAGAAAACCCCTGGCAGCGTTGTTCAACCAAAGGACCGTTTATGTTGGATGTGTGATGCATCCCAAGGTTCAGCTGTGATACCGTGAAATATCAGGAGTCACTACATAAATGAGTCAGTCAGATGGAGTAAATGAACAAACCACCAAAGTAATGTCTACGTACAGATCTGTGGAACACTCCCTCGGAGTCGGGCGGTTACATTTACATCTGACGGGCACAACCTGTGGGTGCCTTTTGCAGATAGCTACATTTATCTACATCCATTTTTATGAAGTGGATATATATAAACCATACATACACAAATATGTATTTATTTCAAGAATTGAATTGAGAACATTTGTGAGGGAGGAAATTAGATCTCTCTTCCAAAAAATCTGTTTTTAAATCTTACAGCTTTGTTATGGTAGTATGTTTTATGTTACATGAATTACGTCCTTTAATGTGAATATCTGGAAGATACATTCACCATTGGATTTAACTTGCATTTTGGAATGTCCACAGAAAAAGGATCAGCGGAGCAGTAATAAAACCCAGGCATTTAGTAGATTTTTTTTCTGACACATCTGTGAGCAGTAAAAGAGACACAGGGTTTTACCAGCCCCGAACATTCAATCATAAGTGAAACTTTACAACTGCAATAACAACAGCGCTGTGAAAACATTCACTGAACTGCCACAAACTCTCTACTTACTACTGAAATCCTTAGATAAATATTGAATGAAATTTCTTATTGCGGGGCATGGCAAAGGAAAACAAACACACTTTCATATCCACTTTTGTCTCCTCAGAGGTACATCAGGGCACACGGAGGCATGCTAATTGAAGTTGATTTTTAAAGGCTTGATTTCCAGGCCCTGAGTTGCTACAGGTGCATCTGTCTTGTGGTTAATGGGAACGAAGGACTGAGGTTGTCAACATAGCAAAAGAAAACATCATGAATATACAAAATCTGTGTATGTGGCCACATACAGCTTCTGTATTTTTCTCCATAGCTTAGCATCTCACCAACGCTGACAAGTTAATTTAAAGACTGGGGTCTGTTGTGTGTTTTGACAGTATTAGAAAAGGATGTTTATAAGGGAGGCATTAAAAGATGCAGACATTCCCTTAAAAGCTTCAGTTCTGCATGCCTAGGTAAAGGGGGCTTTCACTTCATGGCGTGAGGAATGCTCTATTATTTATCTTTGGGTGGATTTTATTTGCTGTTTGTTTTTTTTTTTTTTCCTGTTTAATCACATTCTCTGAAAATACTTTTAGTATTTCAGAATTGCAGTGAATTTTTGTCTGATACAGGATGAAAATAATGTTACAAAAAAGAAAAGCGTGTATTGCAATATCACTATCAAAACATTTCCTGGTTTTTTGGTTGAACTAAGACTAGCTGAACCTGCAGAATCAAATGCAGAGTGACCCTGTCCATGGAGCAGTTTCTGTGTTCTTCTGCTTTTGTCCCTGAGAAAGTGGAAGTATAAGAAAATTACCAGAAGGCTGATACTGTGACCAGAACGCTTGCATTTGCTCAGCTCTAGGAAAATCAAATATGTGCATTGGCAGTTGGTCAGATGGTAAAACAGTCAACTGTTTTTACCAGTGAGATGTGCTGTGGAGAGTGTTTTATTCAGAGACCTTTGGACAATATCCATTCACATGCGGTGTTTGGATTCGGGGTGGGGGGGTGGTGGGATTTCGACACAGGTACTATTAGGCTGGAAACACATTATGCAATGGCAAGAAAATGTGTCAGGTCAGAAATAAAAAGGCACTAAATGTTACTGTGCATTATGGCTTGGAAGAAGATTAGGAGCTTGGTTTCTAATGACCACAGAAAGCAGGAGCCTGTAGGAGGGACGGGGTCTGGGCACCACCTCACAGGCTGTGACAGATCTCTCTCTCCTGCATAGGCAGTGCCACCTCTGAGTGAAGCCCTGGCCTCCACAAAATTCAGCCTCCCCCAGCACAGGGCAGAAAGCCTCTGGCACGTGCCCAGGGCAAGCTGGGCAGGCTGCAGAGGAGAAAGCCCTGTGAGTTCAGGTGGGCCCGGCAAGCTGATGACGGCAGTGTGAAGGGGTCGTCATGTTTGTTCTAGGGGCGATGTCGTGGAGCCCAAGTGGCATGTCCAGGTCAGGCTGCTGTTTGCTTTCTGGCGTGATGTTGCTTGTAGCCAGGGCCTGAACTCAAAGCAATTAGTAAGTAGGAATGCTAGAAGCCATGTCAGCCTGCTTTCTGAAGGAGGAGTATCTTGGGAAGAGGTCCTTCAATATCTCTGGGTCCTTTTGAAGCTCCTTGCTTCGGACATCAGAGTTCTATACCGTCATAGTCAGCATTGTTTACTTCTAGAGTAGACAAGTAATGTGTGTGATAGAAACTGAGTTAAACCAACACCTTTTCTTCAGCAAGTGTTGCAAACTGAGCCAAGAACTATACCGAGAGCCGACCTATGTCTGTGGGCAATGCCTTTGCAAAACCATCCTCGATAGTGGGCTCGGTATTTGTCATCACAGCAGGGGTGAAGACCAGAGGTAGTAGAGGTTGACTGAACCAGATGCCACTGGATGAATTAGCAAGACCCAGTGAACAGGCAGCGGGGGTTGTGCCCTTCTCACTCAGGGGGATGCTTTGGTTCCTTCATTTCTGTCCTCCATACTAGTCCCTAGTTTTCACACTCTTACCTTCCTTAGGAAATGTGATTTTTCAGAGGTCTGGAATAAGTGAATTATACAGCCTGTACTGTCTTTGGCATCCTGCCTATCTGCAGTGTACAGTCACCAGCCCCTAGATCAAGTTCTGAGTGTAGGTTCACCTGCCTCCTGGGTTGTTCCTGCTCATCCTGCACTCAAAGGTTACAGCAGTCAATTCGGTAGAAGTATAATGATTTGAAAAGGCATTTTGCATTGACATTAAGGAAAAATAAAGACTCTAAAGTGATGTTATGTTTCATTTCGTTTGGATGGTGACAGCAACTCTATAATGTCTTTTTGTTACCATTTCCATATTAAGTCTGTCAGAATATCAGGCTAATTTTGAAGATTTGTAAGCAATTATGTGCTGATGATAGGATAAATTAAATGTGTGACTAAACTTGTCGGGTCAGTAAAAGGAGGGGATGAACTCTCCTGTTTGGTTTCCAGGTTGGTCAGAGAGAAGTAATTGCTGTATTGCTCAAATTACAAACCAGAATGGTTGTCTTGGTGTGGTTAACCTCAGCTACGCCCAACATGTCCTCACAGTCACCTCCTCATTTCCTTATGAATAACAGCTCATCAAAGAGCCAACTGGCTACCATTTTATTCTGAACTCTTAAATGTAGTGCACAATTAGTAACATCAAAGTGACCACTCAAGAAACCAAGGCTAGCCCTACCAATCGCAGAGAGAGGTGTGTTTCTGTTAAATGTGGCTTCAGGTAATGATGCTGAGTTTGCTCTAATGAGGATCTTCCAGCTCACAACTTCCGCATCCAAAATATTCTTTAGTTCTGAAAGATTTTTAACTTACCTGAGGGATTCTTGCATGTTACTAAAGACAGTTATTTTTATTCGCCGATAACCTAGCTTGACTCAATTCACTTACTTGTTTAAAATGGAAATAAGGTACATTAGTCTGTTCTTTTAGCATCCTTGTTTTCTCAAAGAAAATCTCTGCTGTGCAGCATACCAAGCATGTCTTGAAGGTTCTTCAGGTTCGACTGAAATCAGCAAAGTCCCATTATTAACTTGGGATCGTGAATAGTCAGTCCAGGTTTTCATGGAAGATTCACAGGCACCAAAGCCCTAGGGAAATGTTTGTTTAGTTAGCAGGCAGCTGAGGTGCCACTGCACCACTCTGAGGCTTGCTTGACCTGGCAGGGTATCTGGGTGACGTCCCTGAGGTGGTTGGTATTCCAGTGCTGGCTTTGTGGGGGACTCTCTAGGAGAATAACCTCCTTTTTTCTTTTTTTTTTTCTTTTTTTTGTTTGTTTGTTTGTTTGCCTATCTCTGCAACCAAGATAATTATGTTTTTCTTGCTTTTTAAAGTACTTTCTGATCTGCAGATGAAAAGAGGTACCAAAACAAAAAATGCTGCTGTTCAATCTTTTTAAGCTGGCTTTAAAACTGTGCCACTACATTCATCAGCAGTTCAGAGCTTTTGAAGGCAAAGCCGTTTTGCATCATGGTAATGGTGAAGGGTGTTTTTGTAGTGTGAGTGGAGTGTGGAGTGAATGAATTTTATTTTTAGATTAAGAGTAGATGGGTGCTGACATATGTTAGTGTTTACTGAGAACATAAAAATGAAAGAGACTAATATTTTGTAGCACTGCACCTACGTTTGGCAATAGCAAGCCAAAAAGAAGCATCCCAGCTGGTGCATAACTCTCATCGAGTCTGCGCTGGTTTGAGACTTCTCTAAAGATTTGGCAGTCAGAGCTCTAGGAAGATTCAGAGAGACTTAGTATGTGTTTTCCATAAATTTTTACATAAACAGGTAAATGTTAGAACTCAGTGGCAAAAAGCAACAGAGTCACAGGACAATGAAACTGCTATAGGCTACATGGATTTTGTAATGCACAAGGAACTGTGCTGTAGGAACTTGAACCTTAATATTGCATGGCAAAGCTATGGCCAGGCTGTAGTCGATCAGAAGTCACTGGCAAAATTCCTGTTTAATCCATCTACTAAAAATAGATCTCAGAGCCAAACACATAAAAATTCAGGCATATTTTGGAAAGTCACTATAAAAAGTGCTTAATATAAAGTACTAACTATGTATTTACTGATCTATCACTGTTTCTCTTTCAAATCTCTGCCTTCCTGTTTTTTCCACGCTTTGGTGTCCCCAGGAACAAGAAAAGTCATAAAACTGACTGATAAATGTGTTAAAGCTGCACCCTTTTTTCCCCTGGCATGGTTATTTCTAGATTCCCTTGCCAGTGTAGTTTTCTGTTTGATTTGGGTGTTTCTCCTTGACCTGGGTTTTCTGGTTCAGGGAACACTAAAAAGGAGGGAAAAAACATCGAAGTGTAAAGATAACCTACTCATCTCAGGAATGTTATTCCAGCCCAAGATGGTAGCTTGGGAGAGGAAAGGCTCCAAGGAAAAGGCCCAGACCCAGTGGTCCTCCAGCTCCTGGTGTGGACCTGGCAACCAAACCCTTGTGTAACAAGTTTTGCTGCTTTTCTGAAATTTTAAATTTAAAAAGGTGTGTTTGTAGAAAGGAACCTTTTAGGTTTTACCTGCAAATCCTTCCAACTGCCCCTACCAAAAGTTTAAGGTAGGATGGAGTGCCAGAAAACTTGTGCCGGACACCAAACCAGTGTTTTTAAGTATGAAAAGCGGAAAGGAAAGGCACCTGGCTTGAATGGAGAGAAGTGTAAGAAAAAGGAGAGGTGGTAGATTTACAAAGTAAATGCAGCCCTATATAAGTGACCTAAATATAGATGAGCATTTCGTATTCCTTTTGATGAATCTTGTGAAGTTTTGGAAGTACTGAAATATTGAAGTGTTTATTTTTTTAAACTTGTTTGCTTGAGTTCAGCCCATCCGTTTCTGTGTGCCAAGCCTGCATGGAGGAGAGTTCCCACCTTGGGGAGGGTGTTTGGCCAAGCTAGCCCCTGCTCCAAAACTGGGAGCTGTCATTCCACCCCAGGGCTGTAATCACAGGAAATAAAATCACCAGGAATGTTACACGAGTGTGTGTACATACCAGTCCTCTGAGTGACTTATTTATAGTCTGAGTCTTAATGTCTGTTTATTAAAATCTCACAGAAATCGTTGTCCCCCCACCCTTCAAGCTATAAAAGTCTGTTTAATACAGTCTTTCTGAGAAATCAGCAGCTCTCCAGACCCCGTTATACTATGCAAGTTATGACAAAAACTCAGCCTCGCACTCCTGTAGCTTGAGCTGTGGCGTTATTAGTTTCCCCAGCATCACTGCTGGGGATCGGGGCACAGCTCGGGGGCATTGTTTGGTTTCCATGTAAGAAAATACAGTAGCGTTCCATAAAACGGATTGATCCGGGGCGGCGCAGTGACGGGTTATTGGCCAAGCTTTGCAGCGCGGGCTGGAGCATCGTTAGCCAAAGCACATAATACATCACTGTCCTCTTTCGCAGCCAGTGAAACGTGAGGAGCAAAAGGGAAAGGATTTGAAAATGCTGTATTTGATTTTTGGTAGCTCTGGTCTGAAGAAAGTAAAATGTCTGGGTTTTGGAAGGACTGGGAGGACAAAGAGGCAAAAGAGGCTCCTGAATCAGATTTTAAATTATTCAAGCAAGCGGGTCTTGTTCTTGTCAGACAGGTACTGGGAGGTACGTAGGTACCGACATACTGCTGAGGTGAAGTCAGTAGAGAAGGAACACTTTAGTATCTTTTAGAGGTTACTGATGGATTTCAAAAGAAGGACAATTATGGAATCATAGAATCTTTTAGGTTGAAAAAGACCATTACCAAGTCCAACCATTAACCTAATACTGCCAAATCCACCGCTGAACCATGTCCCTGACTGCCTGGAGACATTTTGGAGACACTGAACTTCACTATGACAAAACAAATGTGTTGGAGGCTTTTGTCTCCAGGTCAGATTTGGTGATGTGCCGCTTCGTTCATTCAGGTATCCGGTTCCACGCTTGTACCTGGCACCTGACAGGTCGGCACAGTCAGCTAGTCGGGAATGGACACTGGGTTGGTGCTCCCTGTTGGGATCCCAAAGTGGGATGTTCCCCCAGGAGTTCGCACCATGAAACACCATCACCTGCTACTTTGCCTTTTGTTGAAAGAGCAGCATATACAAAATAGTTTTTTTGTGAAAGCAGGCCAAGATGTTACTAAGTGCACAAAGAAAACTCGGTTGATGTATAGGGAGGGGTTTTCCGTTGCTCCCTTTCAGTTTATTAATAAGATCTTGCTTGTTTTTTTGATAACAGTGACAGGTCCCACATTTCAAGTAGGACAAAAACATCTACAACGTTATCTCAGTGGCTCCCTCTCATGTTAGTTACAATCCGTGCCCCAGCATTTTTCCAAGATTTTTCAAGCTTCCAAACACCTAAAAGGGTTGCTGTTAGTTTAGCACAGTGCTCTGCCAGCCATCTGTTGTGGTTTATATCATTAAATATCAGTAGTGGCTGTGTATTACGGAACAGGGAGAAAAGCTCTGACACAGCAGAACTCATCTCCCAGAGGAAAGGATTGAGAGCCAGGGGCTACCTCGTTTTGGCTGTTGAAAGCAGCTGAGGCTGAAGTGTAGGAGCCTGTGCCACGGGGCGTTTTTGCAATCCTACCTATGAAACCAGAGAGGTCTAAAGTCTTCCTGGTTCTTGGAGGACAAAAACCAGGATAATGTCTGTAGACCTTTAGGAGTAGGCTACCTCTGCGACTTTAGAGCACAATATTTTCCTATAATAAATTTGCATTGCAAATGAAATGGCTTGAAATATCTATCTCCAGGAGAAGTGGAAGGAATATACCTTATATGTATTTGCATTTCAATAGCACCTAAAATATGTGGGGCAGGTCTTCTGTTTGCATCTGGCTCTCCTGGAGAATCAGAAGCCCAGTGCCCAGAGGAATTGCGTTTGAAGGGAACAGTTCACATCTGGGTCATGAGATTATAGCAGTTTCACAGGCACTGACTGATGGAGAATTGCAGTCAGTTTGGGCTTGTGGAGTAGCACTGCATGTTTATGCCTCTGAAGGATCTGCTCTTTTCTGTTTTACCCAAAGAAATAACAAACACCCTGATGGTTTTCTCTTAAACAGCATCAGCATCTGACTTTGCAGATACCACTTTACTCTTCCACAGTGCACATGCCTGCCTCGCTGAGGTCTGTCCTGTCTTCCCACCTTCTTCAGCTGGAGCAGGCATAGCAGGTAAAGGACAATTAGCAGCAAGTACGGTACACAACACTTGTAGCCATTTGCACTTAACCCACCGTATTCACCCGTCCAGACTTCTGCATTCAGCTGTGACCGTATCCTGCAAGAACAAAAGAACAGCACAGCATGCAGGAAAGGATGATAGAGGTTATAGCCTAGGAAATTATACTTCTCCAATTCACTGCAATTCCTAAAGATGTGTTGAGACAAAGAACCGTGGATTGCCAGTGGGCATGTTCCTACACAAAGATAAAGAGAATTTTGTTCAGACATGCCTAAGCTCCTTCTGATAAGGACATATTTAAATCTACAGAGCGTGCTGTATGCCCATATCACACACAGTATTACATGTTCAAAAATGGTTTAGGTTGCATATTGTTGAGAGGATTTAAAGAAAAAAAAAATCATCAGAAACAAGCGGGAATCCAGACCTTCAGTCAACATCCTTCCTGTTTCATCACAAATCATGTCATGGCTTGTTTTTTGGGAAGGAAGTATTTCTGAAAGTAATAGCTAAAAATGTCCGTTTCATTTATTATTTTCTTGTCAAAATATATATGAATCTTTAAAAAACACAAGGTATTTAAAATTATTAGCCTTCTTTTTGATTTTTAACTACTGACATTTAATTATTAGGTGCAGAGTGTGCTCAGAAGCACTGTATAGTGTCTATTTCTAGGACTTTCCTCAATAGAGCAGGACAAGTATTACAGTGTGCACTCAGAAAGTGCTGTGCTTAATCTCTGCGTATAACCCATTACCACTTATTATCTGTCTTTATTTTGTTCCTGTACTTGGTTACTTCGCAGATTCCTTTACTTTGTCCTTATTAGTACCCACAAACACATCCCTCATGAACGTCACCAGTGTTCTTTGTTATCAAACACAGATGTGAGTAAACCACTGAGATTTTCTTGATTCTTTTTCAGTCATTGGAAATTTCTTTGTTGTTCTCTTTGGTCCAAGTCCAACTCTGTAGGAGTCAGTGATTGTCTTTCCATCAACTTCATTGGGATTTGGATCTTGTCTTTAGTAGTTCCACTGTATTCATTTTATTTTCAACTTTCAAGACCATCTCCAAGTTATTTCATTTTAAAATTCATTATGATTTGCTGTTTGACTTTTATGGATTTTATATGTTTTTGGATACTGTCTTTATATGCCATCAGTTGCTTCTTGTAAAAATCGAATCTTGTTGCAGTCCTGTGTCCATGCAGTCACTCTCCCACTCTCTCACTCTCTTTTTCAGAACTCTGTTTTCACTCAGCTAACAATAAACTACTTATCATTGGTCCTTACAAGGGTTTAGTTTAGGTTTCACTCTCCGTAAGTATTTATGTCCCTCCCAAGCCAACTCTGCCACCTCTTTCAACTTCAGCACATCTTGTCTCCTGCACCTCTTTGCCAGTAAACACTGAAAATTTCTTTCATTAAAATCCATTTCATTTAATCAAATCAGACCAAGTATTCACAATAATTTCAGAGAGTGAACTTGTGAGCCTTATTAAATATTAGTCTTGTTTTCCACGCTTTGCTTAATCATCACCTCATTTATCTGTTGTACCACTGTAACAGAGGAGGGGCTACAACTGAGACCTGTGCTTGGTTGTGTTGTACTGATGCACACATACAGGGAAGGAGCAGCCCCTGTCGCAGTGTTGAACCAGGCAGAACAGACATGGTGAGAGAGCAAAAGTAAAGCTCCTTCTCAAACAGCTGAAGTGACTGGTCAGCAGTTCAGAATAAAATCTTTACCAGTCTACCTTCCTTTTCCAGGTTGAAGTGTGTGTGTGTGACTCCCCATGTGTGTGTTTGGGATTTTGGTGGGTTTTTAATCAAAGGCGTTGGCTTTCTTTTCCAGTACTGCAAAACTGAGTTTAACTTTCCAAATCTTGATCCTAAAGGCTGCTATCACTTACCTCTAGCTCTGTGCTATCATGTAGGTTTTTCGGATTGAATGTGCATTTAATCTTCCGAACTATGCTCCTACACTATAAAAATCACCCTTCTTCATGTGCCACATGTGCTGTTAAGAGAGGTCGGTCATACTGGTGCCTTTGCAAATGTCCCTCCTAAATCCTTCTGACACCCATTATTCTCTTAATTTTCACATCCTCAATTTTTCTACCATTTTAGCAATTTTCTTGGGCTTAAGACTCGTTAATGGTTATTAAAACAGGACCTAATCAACGCAGTTAATTTCAGCTGTCTCTCAAGGTCTTCCTTTTAGCAGCTTTAACAAACTTTCTTGTTGGGTTTTTTGTTGTTGTTTTGGTGTTTGGGTTTTTTTTTCCTGAATAGCTGGAAAGGAATTTGATAGTTCAGAATCTCAGTGAAGAGAAATACACCCAGGTTATGTAGGTACACTTCTGCATTGTTCGAAAGCCAGACCTTCTCAGCAGTGCCCAAGAGCAGATGCAGAGTACGAGCGGAGGGACAGATGGACCCTCTGATGCTAACAGCAGGGAAAGGCTATTACCCTACCTGACTTGCCTCAAATAATGTCATTTGTTCATGTTAGGACGGATTGACAAATGCATTACTTTGTTGGTTTTGGTTGGATTTTTTTTTTTTTCTCTTTTTGCTGTGAAGAAGGACCTGGAAAGGAGCAGTGATGTTGCACAGGAGCTGAGAGTACAGGCAGTGCCACTACCATGGCAGGATGTAGAAAAGTGGGAGGCAAAGTCAGGTATGAGATAGATAGGATCTCCCTAAGAAATGGCACCTAGAGGAGAAATGACCGCCAGCAGCTTGGTGTTAGAGTAGAAAATAAATTGTCCTTATTTCCAGTTCTGGTGGACACAGCACAAAACCCACTGTGATAATTTGAAGTTATTTGTGCTGCTAATGGTGTCCTTA
Source organism: Eurypyga helias (assembly GCF_000690775.1). Lineage (NCBI taxonomy): Eukaryota > Metazoa > Chordata > Aves > Eurypygiformes > Eurypygidae > Eurypyga > Eurypyga helias. The sequence goes on from NW_010226053.1 coordinate 70,897, forward strand.
ACAGGCGGAAAAGCTGTGGTGAAGGATCAGTGTCCAGTTGCTCTTCCATCCCACGGTTAGGATCAATCTGTGATGCCCTAAGGGCGGGATTTGAGTGCCGTTACCCAGGCTTTCTCTGCCCTGCTTATAAACAGGGCAAGTGATTCCATTCTCCAGTGCTTTCAGCCCTGCATCTTTCTGGAGCAGGAAATTAATACAAAAATGGAAAGTAGCTTGCCATTAACATGGCAGTGATTATCCGAGGGCCAGACTCGGCATCCCTTGAAGTCAAAGGAAAAAAAAAAAATTTCATCAACTTCCAAGGGCTTTGGCTCAAAGCCTAGGAGAACTTCTTCAAATTTCTGAGGATTGCTAGGCTACTGAAAAATAATGTACGTACAGTGCTTCAGAGTACATATGTTGCTTTGATTATTTCATGAATATCACGTGCTTTGATGTTGGAGGCTACATAAAGACCGCCAAAAAAGATCTGTTAACTAATGACTGTGTTTGTGCTGTAGTAGGCAAATGCTGGAACTGAATTTGGCCTTTTTCCCCTGGGACTGAATCCAAATAAATGTCATGAAGTAACTGCACAAACAGCGCTCACTGGAAAAAAAAGGTCTTTGTTTCACTAATAAGCTCTTTTAAGAACAATGGATACAGTTTCTCAGTTTTCTTTACATCTGACAAAATAAAGCAGGCAAGAATTCTATTTTAAGGCCGTTTGAATGAAAGCAATGAAAATTGGTTTGCTTAACAAAGGTAACTTGACTAACTATTTGTTGTGGTTGGGAAGATGTGAGAACCCCGATGAATGTTTCTGGATTCCTGAAAGGAATGCGTGATCGTGGAGGTTTGCTTATTTGCTTGTCTGGTGAGGACAGTTGGGTTCCAGCACAAGGTTTACGTGAGGCAGATTTCAAGGGCCAAAATAACACCCAAGAGTTGCCGAATAGTTGGGGGATGCTGATGTTCAGGAACCTACAAGAATGTGTGTTCTGATGGGACAGTACACCGTCATTTAGTTTACTGCTGATTCTTGTTGAACTGCAGATTGGGGAGGTGTTTTCTGTTACTTCCTATTGGCTTTCAGTGTCTTTCAGGACAAATGCTGTTAGCTGAACGCTTTAGAGCCAGGTTCTTCCTGAAGTCAAACTAACTCTATATGTGTAACATAACAGGAAGGGCTTCCAGTTTCCAAGCCATGTGCAGACTTCTCCAAATCTGGTCATGTCACCAGAAATTACTGCCCTCAGCTGCTCACTGCTCTTCCCCTGTCTGTGGCTGCTGCCCTCTCCATCTACTCACACAGCAAGTTGTGTCGGAGCTCCCTCGTTTGTTTTCAGCAAAATTGACTCCGTTTGTTTCTCTTCTTGTTGGTCTGCACCAAGACAACAAAGCTGGGCCGTGTAGGAAGTGTTCATACAAAGTGTTCAACGAGCACATCAGTGGGGGTGATCCCTGATGAGGAGGGCAGGGAATGGTGCTGAGCAGCTGAGAGCAGTAACCTCTTCCAAATCACAGCAGGATCCCAAAGAGGACATCTGTTCATGGCTTCTGTCTGCAGCTCCTTTGTAGGTCTGACCAAAATGCTTCTGGCAAAAAAGCAATTCCTGAAAAAAAAAAGAAAAAAAAAGGTAGTTTACACATTTTCTTCAGGGAAATGTTAATTCGAAACAAATTTAAAAGAGAAGTGGTGCCCCTAGTGAAAGAAGTGGAGGAGTGAGGGTTTTTCTATCAGTTTGGTGGAGTTGGCTTTTTACACAGAAGTTATCTGCTTCAGGATTTCTCACAGAAAACTGTTTCTTGAATTGCAGATTTACATTGGTTTAATTTTTAAAAGTGTGTTTCTCCACCAGTTCTAACAGCCACTACTGTACTGCTAGGAAAAAACAGGATCACGTTTAGCTCCTACTCACACCAGTAAAGATTTCCACTCCAAATCCTCATGGTAGAATTTGACTAGCTAGTTCAAAAGGTAAACTACGTTAAAATGGATGGGAACGACTGTAGGTACCAGTCCCAGCCTGCAATCCGTAGAGGTTGTAAGCCTCATTTCCCCATGGCTCATCTGCTGTAAAGTGCGGAGAACAAGATGTTTATTGCCCGTTTTCTGCCGCGCAGGAGACTTACCTTGCCATCAACTCGAAGGCGCTCAGTTTGCTGTCCACTGCTTTCACTCCAGCCTGCACTTAGTGCTTCAGAGCACGCATCCCTGATGTGAGTGAACAAAAGTGTAAGCTGCATATTCTATGTTTCTTGAAATGACTTCATTACAGTGGGGCAGAGTTTATATTTTGTTGTATGTGTTCAGATCGGAGCATTGTCATTTCTGATTTCTTTGTCCTGTAAATATGCATAAAAACCACAACTTGTAGCATACTCATAGTTTAGCATTAGATTTCAATAAATATCTCCCAGCAGATATTGTATGTTAAGTAATTTGACAATCTGGTGGGTTAAGACTTTATCAAGGGAGTTTCAAACAGGATGGAGTACACCCCCACCTGAACTGTAGAACTTCTGCACTATTACTTTTGTGTGTTGCTTAAAGGACATTTTCAGAGCAAACTGAATATTCCATATTTAGAACAAGCCATCTCTTATTTCTTCAGACAGGTGAAAAACATAGACCTTAATGAAGGCATAAATCCTTAGTGTTTAATCTTTCTAAAGAAATGCACTAGTGTTTGTGCAGGGAGGAAATGATGAAAAAATCACAACCTGCTGAAAAAATGCAGAATATCTCAATATTGCCATTTATATAAATGGTCAGAAACTGTTTGCTTTATGGTAAAGAATACAAGGAACTGACTTTTACCTCCTCCGGCGCAGATTTCAGTAAATAGTAGTCTCAAAGTAACATTGCGTTCAGCATTAACTGTGAAAAGCTGGTATGGTGCTGTAGCCATAAGGATGCTCCCAACGTCAGCGTTGAACTGCAGAAGCAGCAAGAAATACCTTAGAGAGAGCGCCTGTTAACAGAGGAAGGGGCATAATCTAAGGGTCGGTATATAAGTAAGTTGTAACTTTTTTTTTTTTTTTTTAATCTATATTGCTTTTCCTAAATGTACTAAAACTGTAAAGTAAATAGCAGTGGAAAATTGTAGTAGAATGATTTGTTTTCATCATTCATTTATAGTTAATTTCCTGTACTAGAAGTACAGGGAAAATGATTTAGCAGTGAGTCTAGTGTGAATTCCTTACAAGGAACCAGAAGATAAATAGCTTACTCCCTACTGCCTAAAGGTTGGAGAGTACGGAAGAACCGAATTAATAAAATCCCTGTAGTCACTGTGTGCTTCAGTATGGTAGGCACGCAAAGTATTCCTCCATTGTGCAGTTCTCCAAGAAGACAGCCTTGAGATAATACAGTGCAAGTTACTGTCAGTTTGCAAAGTCACAGTCTGCTTTGAAGTTCTCCCCGAGCACTGGAGGAGTCTGTGGGCTTCCTAACCCCTGCCTGAGGAAAAACTGTCGTGCTGCCACCCAGCTCAGATACTTTGCAATCAGATGAATTAAGAAAGGGATTTGCCATCCCCTTTGCGTCCCTACAGAGACGTGTGTTGTTGTCCTCCATATCCATGAGGTCAGCTATTTGAACTCAACTTTTTAATTTCTTCTGTGTGAGAGAGAACAGTATTTATTTGAGAGGTGGGGGAGTGTCCCCAGCTGAGGAACACTAAACCCTGACAGTATGGGTGTTCAAACCGAGAAGAGTGTGGAGGGACAAATGTCGTGCACTGCTGTACTTCCGTTGGGATGCCTTTGGAATCCCTGTTCTCCCTGAAGCTCTTGGGTTTATAGTATTCAGAACCCTAACCCTAACAGCCTTGGCCTGGGGCTGAGGTGCTGAACAGCATATGAGTTTGATCCCGGAAAGCTGTGGAGAGAGCAATGTCAGTGCGGCGCCGTGCTCCTCTTGGCAGGCCTTTGCAATCCCAATTATCCCTGGACCTGTGGGCTTTCTGGTTCTCCGGACCCTAACCCTAATAGTTGCCAGCCGCATTTTTTGCTCCAGCCTTCCTGGGTTCTAGCTATGAAAGCTGGGGAGGGAGCAATGTCAGTGCATTACTGTGCTCCTCTTGGCAGGCCTTTTCAATCCCCATTATCCCTGGACCTGTGGGCTTTCTGGTTCTGTGGGCCCTAACCCTAATACTTGCTGGCCACTTTTCCCAGCCCCCCAACCATTCTACCTATGAAAGCTGTGGAGGAAGCAATGCTCTGCATTGCCGTGCTTCCCTTGGGATGCCTTTGTTATCCGCACTGTCCCTGGAACTCTAGGCTTCATGGTTTTCTGAAGCCCTTCCCTAAGCCTAACCCTAATAATTTGAGCCTGGGTCTCATCTACCTGGCACCATGGATGTTCCAGACGTGATTTGTTTTCAGGGACTAATAATGTCCCTGTGCCATTGTCCTTTGGCATCCCTTTGCAATCCCCACTATCCCTGGAACTCTAGGGTTTGTGATTCTTTGAACCCTAACCTTAATATTTTGGCACTGACAGGGAGGTCCACCTCTCCATGGATGTTGCAGCCTGGAAAGCTGTGGAGGGAGTAATGGTGTAGCAGTGCCGTTCTCCCCTTTGCATGCCTTTGGAATCCCTACTCTAGGCTTTCTGGTTCTCGGTACACTAACCCTAAGCCAAACCCTAATTGTTTGGGACGGAGCCTGAGGTGCCCAGCCCCATGGGTGTTCCATCATTTAAATCTGTGCAGGACAATGTTGTGCAGTGCCGTGCTTCCCTTTGGTCTTGGAGGTGCTAAGACCTTTAGCTGAGCTGCTGACACCTGTTGTAATACTACATTTGTACTTCCATAGCATTGCTTGAAACGCTGTTCTTGACCATAATGTAGTAGGATCACATCCAGGTTTGGGTGGTGTTCTTCACAAGCAGACGTGCCAGGTGAGTGAGACTCAGTGTGTGGCTGGATGGGGGCAGCAGTTAAGTGAGTAACCTGCTTGTGTACCTGCTTTAATTAACAGATGTTGAAATATTCAGTGTCCTCAGCCATACCTAAGATCTTAGTTATGCAAGTAGTTAGACTGTGAAGATGAAGTTTTTAGTGAATGTGCAAATAAAAACCACTGGCTGCTTCCTGAGACAAAACCAAATGGCACTAATGTTTGTAAGTTAGTTGAAATGAGTTAATGACGACTTAGCAGTGGTGGTCAAGGCAAAGTGGGGCTGGTTTGGCTTTGCAGGCAGCTGGAGAAGGTTATCTTATTTGCACTGTTTCTACATATAACCTTAAAATCATTACTTCTGGAGTCCATAGCAGCCCTGTTTATTTATTTTAGGAGTGTAAAACTGACATTTCTGTTATGGTAGGAAACAATATTTTAATGATTTCCCAGCCAGGGAGTCGTGTAAGAGCACATACAGGAGCCACCATTCACATGGACAGGAGCGACCTGTGTATGGATTCCCAGAGGGTTTTGACAAGATGCCTACTAAAGCACTCTTAAATTGTCTCACAACGGTCTCATGGATCACCCACAGATTGGAAAGATGGGAAGCAATGGCTGTGAGTAAATGGCTAGAGTGGGAGTGATGTATTCCCACAGGGATCTGACCTGGAGCTTGAGCTGTTCGATGTGTTCATGAATGATCTGCACAAGGGTGAGCTGACAGCACTTGCTAGTGATCCAAGATTATTCCAGCTGACAGAAATTAACACACATTGTGTGGAGTTGCATGATACTGAGTGACTGGCAGAGGAAATTCTGTGCAAATAAACACAGAGCTTGTATATGGAGAGAAATGTTCTTGCTATACACAAGGCTTGTTCTGAATTAGGTGTTACCATTCAGGGTAGAGATGAGGAATCCTTGTAGAAGACAACATCCATTCACTCCCCAAATGTTGTACAGAGAACAATTAACAATGGCACAAAGAATGAAATGAACGTTTTCTACGTAATAAATATCTTATTAATATAGTACGGAGCAATTGTAGATTCCCAAAGCATTGCCGTGGTGCAAGAGTACAAGCCCTGCTTAATCAAGTGTTTGAGTATCTGCACTGCAGACAGATCAGGGCTTTGAGCCACGATGCCTGTACCAGCAAGGAGGTGTCCCTGGAGTGGCACAGTGCTTCCTTCTACCTACTGAGCTGTAAGACCAAGAGCTTCGCCAAGAGGGGCAGTTAGAGTTATCTTCTTCTGTCACCACAGCAAGACTTTTAAGCAACCTCTGTCCAAAAGGGCTTTTGATGAGGTGTAGGATGTGCAGCCCTTGTGTCCATTCGGGTAATGGCACATGGGCTCCTGAGCATGTCTTAACATGTGATTGTAGATCACATAGACCTGTTGGAGCAAGTCCAGAGGAGGGCTGTGAAGATTATTAGAGGGCTGGAGCACCTCTCCTGTGAATGCAGGCTGAGGGGGGTGGGATTCTTCAGCTTGGAGAACAGAAGGCTCTTGCAACCCCCTCTAACTCTGCTTTCCCTTTCCTCATTTGTGCTTTTCTGAGCATTGATTAACCCTCTGGCAGCACCACGTTAGACTTAAAATCGTCCTTGTGTGTGCATGGACGTGAGTACATGTAGGTGGAGAGTCAAAAGGGGACACAAATTTATTTGCTTAACAGAAGCGGTATTTGGGCACTCATGAGGATTTTCTTCAAGCGTGCAGGACATGATCAGGTCCATAGCTAGTAGCTACCGGAGTTTATAACATTCCGTGTTTATAGTATAAGCATGGAAGGTGCTATATAAATATCAATTACTCTGTTAATACTAGTAATGAGTTGTTATACCCTACGTTCATTTTATGCACTTCATAATAAAATGCAACCAATTCAGACTACTTTAACCTTCAAACATCTGAATGTAGTTCATTGCAAGGGTTAACTGTACTTGTAGTTTACTGTATTAGTCCCAGTTGTATTTGACATAAAAATGTTTTTATAGCACAACCAAATACCAGCATATTTGCGGTTGCAGTCAGATGTTTTTAACTATATTGGATATAACCCACAATGGTTTCAGAAGAGATTTCCATTGTTTTAGCCAGATTTAGAGAGGCTGGATTAAGCTGTGGCACACCAAGCCCAGTGGTGTTTACATATGTCAGTATCAGTCTTAAAGGGCAAAGAATATGATGTTCCATAAACCTTTATACAGAAATAAATACCCCGCAGCAAAAATGTTTTTCTAAGATCAGTTACTATTTCAACTATAATGACCTGCTTGGAGAAGGTCAGGGGCCAAATTCTACTCTCATTTACACTGGCGTAAATCCATAGTAACGTAAGTGTAGGATTTGGGCCTGGGAGTATAATACTTCAGAGTTATTTTTCCCCTGACCCACAGCATTTTAATGCAATCTGTTCTGTTTGAGCTGTTAATTTAGCAAACTATTCCATGGATAAGATCCTGATAAACTACATAGCATGAGAAATTAATTCAGTCAGAGCTTCAGGACAGAAAGTACTCGTGGGCAGCACTTGTTTTTATTGCCTCTTTCCAAAACCAAAACCGTCCCAGTGTTGATCTGCCAAAAGGCTTGTTCAGATTGGAGATGTTACTGTTTAAACTGAATATATATATATATACATATGTCAGTAAGGTACTGAAGTTTTGATCCAGTTTTACAAGTGTACCAGTCCCCAGAAGTCCTCATAACTCATAACTGCCAATTTGAAAAGCTCCAGTTCATACATATTCCTAATCTTTGCAGTTCAGTTCCAATTTTAAACTTTGTGAACTTCTCCCACGTCATCTTTAACTTTTGATTGCAATTAGTATTGCTAGCAGTGAACAGCTTATTAATGAAGGATGGTTTAGTACCAATCTAAACATCAAAAGCTGTTGTAATAGATATTATGTAATTATGAAGGATAATTTTTTAAAACTGCATATCTGACTTCTGCGTGGGCAGTGCAAATCCAGTGTGTGTACACAAGGCAGTCCACAATGCTCTTGGAAAAAAGTAACCAAGTTGTTTAATTTAACCAAATTCAGAACAGATTCCTGTTTTGATTAACAGATCCTGTGTTATCCACCTCCCTTGTAGCAACCAGCTACCTGAGACTCTGGACCCCACCCAAATTATATAGTCCAGGCTACACACAGACAGAAAATGAAGGGCCACAGTATTTCAAGGAGCCTATAAACTCCTCTGTATGTCTTCAAACAGTGACCCAGTGCTATATCCATTAATATGCCACCCCGCAGGAGCCTGATTTGGGATCCTCCCTCCAGATTTCAGACATTTCTGCTTCTAGTAACACACATCTGGGACTCTTGGGTAGCCCATCTACCTCTTAACATTTCCCCTCTTGGTGCCAGGACTTCTATCATGAATGTGAAGGCATCTGACTGATCATTGGAAGCTCAAAATAATGTTCAGCTACCATCCTGCCTAGAAGATTTTCACTGTGCATTTATATGAGTTCCTGGGCAGCAGGGAGATGATAGTCAGAAGGGCCAGTTTTGCTATTCTTTGACACTGAGTAATAGAGATCTGATTGAATTTCCCCGCTCGACCATGCAGTGTGTTAGTAGATAGTTTCTATATTAAAACCTGATGTGGTTTTGGAAATGCACTGGATTCATTTCTCTCAAATAACCGTTTCCATCTAATTTGAACATTACACAAATAGAGCAACAAGTGAGAGGACTTTTATTGTAGTTTTAATTCAACACAGAGCACAATATATATAACCACTGAAAACAGAACCACAACTTGTCAGACTCAGATCTGGCTCTTCCCTAATCCTGCAGGCTCTGTGCGAAACCCTAATGGAAAAATACCCAGGAAGGGATGGGATGAGATGAAATCAAACTCTCTACAGTTCTTTGGAGATGCTGCTGCCTTTGGGGAGGACCTGGGATGGGTCAAAAGCTTGTCCCTGAGACACTGGTGAATCAGGACTTTCTCTGTTAGTATCCGAAGCGCCATGCTGAAAGCTGCCTTCTTTTCTCAGCTCCTCAACTCCCATCCTGGAAACAGAACTTCCTTCAGAGCCCTGCTGCTGTTTCATGTTCATGTGACTCTGCAAAAGGAAGGGGACTCTGAAAGTTTATGGTGGCATTTGCTCCGCTAAGGACCAGATGGATTTCTATCCAGATGTCCTGACAGCTGCTGAGAAGGCACACTGCAGAAAATGATTGCTTCCCAGTTACACATGCTATTGCTACATGTGGGACATGGGGAGGCACTGGTAGAGTCAGGGGGGAAAGGAGACGTGTTTTACTTGCCCCATTTCTCACCTACTGTGAGAAACTTGAGGCTTTTTCTCTTGTTCTTCTTCACCTCACTATAAATTAGAGAGCCCTTAGTTCTTTTCCGATCCCCTGTTCTGAAGCCCAGGTTTCAGCTCAGGCATGGCAGGTTTGAGCTCAGACATGGCAGGGAAGTGCTGCGCGTGGAACCAGCTTCTGCATTTCAGTCAGACTGGTGTCCACGTGCTGTTCTGCAAAATGTGCGTGTCATGCTTCCACGCCTTTGATTTCTGTTACTCCCGTGCTGTAAAAATTGCAAAGCGTAGATTCGGAGAGCCAAATATAAGTCAATTAAGTTGATGAAAAATCTTAACTTCAGTTAGACTGGGATTTCACTCTTACCCTTTTCTCAAGAGAAACGATGGCAAGATTATGCAAGCGTTGGCATCTGCCACTGACGGCCAAACGCTACAAAGCACTTGGCAGGCAGTGACATATTCCCACAGAGCTGCAAGGGGTCTTCTGGTCCCCACCCAACTGAGCCCATGTACCAACCCTCACTGTTGGCTTCCATGGGAGAAGTTTTGGGTTTATACATGAGCATATGAGGAGAGAATCTAACGATTCCCATCTCAAAAAAATGAGGCCAGCTAGCTTGTTTGAAAGATGGCTATTAAATACTGATTCCTTGTGTGCATCCCAACACGGTGAGTAGTACTAGCAGTTTTCCTCTGTAGTCGATGAGATTGCTCACAGAATAAGGTGCTTGAGGTAGATTTAAAAGCTCTGGGAAAGGCTACTTCACCATGGTGTGGGCTAGAGGAAGTTGATTCTGGAGGTGTCTTCTTTCTGGAAAGGAAAATATCTAAGGAATGTGTTTTTATCTGCTAACTAGATGCAAGCTGCATGTGAAATGGGCATGAGAATAGAAGTCGGTTCCATTCTGCAGTGTGTCAGTGCAGACCCTTGTAACCAAATAGATTCAGATATACAGTATTTTTCCTTTTTTTACCCTTTTTTCTTGGGTGGTGGGGTGGAGCAGGAGGAGTAGTTTCTCTTTTCCCTAGGATCCAGTCAGCATCAGAACCCCACTGTATTAGGAGTTACTTAAAGGCAAAGAAGGCAACTATCCTACCTGAAGAACTCAAAGCCCATCCACACAGAAAACTGTTGTACATGTAAGAGAGAAAGTCTGCTTTTTGCTGTCGGACTAAGCACTTGTATTTTGGAAATAGTCCGAACAAATAACCATCACTTTTTTTAACCAAACACTCAGCTACAATCATACCACTAGGTTAAAAACTCTGTGTATATTTTGGGTTTTTTTTTCCCCTCAATATAAGCAAGATTTAGCAGCTGTACTTCAAATTTATTTTGTGCAATGTGTGCTGTAATTGCTGTTGTTCGCCATCCCATCAAGTTCTTTAAAAAAAACAACCATTCCAGTGAAAATTCAGCCTCTTTAACAGTTGATAAATTTCTCTCTTGCTCCGTTAGGAAGCTGACCCGGCTTCAATTTCTGAATGTCCTAGTAGTGTCAGTGCACACGTCTTCTGTCAAGTTCAATTAAGAATAGCTCAGATAGCAGTTGAGTGGTTTTCCATAGCAAATCATAACTTCTTCACCTTCTCAAAACTTCTTTTGCAGATGTTTCTGTGATGGAATAACAGTCTGCATTTGGGCATCATTCCCTCATTAATGTAAAATAGTGTGACTGTGTCTTCTTATGCATGAGAGGCTTTGTTGTGTTATCTCTGCTTGTTATTTGAGTTTCATATTGGAGCGTGCATACGCTCAAATTCCCCATCTCACAGCACAGCTGGCTATACCCAAGGGTGTGCAGTCTCAAGTTCACAACTAACACTGCTGAGGGAGGCAGTGCAAAGATGAGAAAAAAGGGAGGGATCCAATCGTACAGTCTTTATAATGTGAATATCATGGACTTATTTTGTTTAGATGTATGTATCAAGATAGCTTAGGAAGAGTAATAAGGGAAGGGTATTGCTGTGTTGAAGTTAAGGTGTAATTATGGTGTTTCCAGTGTGTAATTACAACTTATTTATGAACCAACAAACCTAACCAATTTGCTTACTGAGACCCCTTTGGCAGAAGCAGTCATGTGTGTATTTTTATAGGTCAGGTACATTAACTTCTGCTGTACAGTGTAATTATTCTGGGCTGTGTACAATATTTTCTGGTTATTGGTGTTAATGAGTATTGATATTAAAAAGCAAAATGTCACTGTAGCTGAGCTGAGTCCAGCCTCAGCTCTCTGCAGGAGGACTCTAACAGCTGGCAAATGACAATATTTCTCTTGGATTCTTCCATCATAGAAATTACGCTGCGTCGTGTTTGGCATGATATGCTTCCTGATGTGCATTGCTACCGCATACCTTCTGATTTTGGGAAGGGATGCCCAAGCCCTGCTCGGATAGGGTGCTGCTAGGGATCCCTAGTCACCAACTCCTGGGGGCTCCTGTTGTCACCAGTCTAGTGAGTCTGATCCAAGAAGCCAGGATATAGAAGCAGACAAAGCCTTAGAAAGACTAATGATAAAATTGTTGATGTTGGGAAGCAACGAAAATAACTTGTGAGGCCTGATCTTCGAATCTGTGGAAACCTGTGGAAGTCCTTTACTTTCATGCACAGAAAATACCTTTGTGATATTTAGTTCTCTCAGATTTTAAAAACAAGACAAAAAGACAAACCCCAAAACCCTGCCTTCATGTTCTGGCAACAGCCCATTTGCAAGGCATTTGACCATTTAGCCCCCGTCAAGACCTTTTTGAAATCACTGTCTAACTTCCCATTGCCTGGATTTTCTCGGAGTCCCCAGTCTTAGCTGTTGATGGAAGATATGGTAAATAATGTTGGACACTTGAAAAACATAGATTAATTGTATGAAAATGTCATATAGGTCAAGGGATATTGTGTTTCATGTTATTTACTGATACAGGGCAGCTTTACCCGTGGAATTTGTACATCCTACACTCTTAACATATTCATTTGGCACTCCTTAATGGAAAACATGGAGCAATTATATGCAGACAATGCTGTAATGGAAAATAATTGAAGACAGCCACGGTTTGGGGTTTTGTTTTGGTTTTTTTTAAACAATGCGTGCCAGGTCCTGCATGCAAGCATCCTTTTTCTTTTTCCCCCAGCATAAATGCAGCCAACACTTGAACCACATACGAAACCACAGTTCTGGGGCTCTAACTTCACAGCCAGCTAGAAATGACCAAAACAACATCTGCTACAGTTAGAATTTGAAAGTACTTTTTCACTTTATTGAGTTCCTTTCTCTGCTCAAATCACTCTCAGTAGAGTTACTGTTTTATAACTGTTTTATCTGAGTAAATGGAAAACTTGATGGTTTTCTGAATTTCAGCAAAGGATTTGTGTGAAAATCCATCATGCAAAAATGCATGAAGTATATGTATGCACAAATCTGTGTGTATGTAGTATCTGAAGCACTTCTTGTTATGTCTTCCACGGTGCTGTAACAGCTCAAGCAAGCTCCTTTTAAGTCAGCATACACTGAATGTTCCCTTGCTTTTTATGGTTTTGAACGTCAGTGTTTACCTCTGCGTAAGTGAAGCTGTCGACACAGCACTGCTAATATTAATGTGACAGATATGCCTGTTATTGTTGCTCTTGTTATTATTAATAGTAACCATAATATTTGAATTACGGTAGTACCTCAAGACCCAGCCCTCCTCTCACTAAGTTTGTGCCAAAAAAAAAAAAAAGGCTAAGAGAGGGTTCTGATCCAGCCAAAAGATCAGTTGGAAACCAAGAGTGGAGAGGAGGGACAGTGAGCTGCAGCAAATCTGAAGAGCTGAACTGATGGTGATGATGCCACATGTGTCAGAGCAATCAGAAAGAATCAAGTTTGATTGATTTGGAGAGTCAGAGACATTGGATTGCTGTTGCATGCTTTGTAGAAATGTGGCTGAACCTCTGGTACTTGTGTTGACCTCAGCTCAGTACCCCAGGCTTTTCAACACTGGCCAAGAAGCAATTAAGTAGGTCAGCAGCTTGTAGGAGTCTTGTACGTCCTCTTCTTGATGGGCAGTGGGAGCAGAGAGGAGGTTTGTAGCAATGAGGAGCTGTCAGGAGCGCATGAAAAACAAAGGATGAGTCTTAACTCCTTGTATATTGGCTTAAGGAGGAGTTACATTGATCTCTGCTAAAGATCTGATCTTTTATGCCTTTCTTCAGTAACTGACACTGAATTGTTTCACTAATCCCCCAACTAGTACAGAGGGAGTACAGAAGACAAGTGGACTCTTCCCAGCTAGACCCTGCTGCGGTGTTGCTGCTGACATTGCAATATACCCAAGGGTCCCCATTCCAGCCCTGTGTTCCCCCAGGGTCCCTGCTCCAGCCCATCTCCCCTCCCTGCTGTCAGGACTTCCTGCAGCACCCAGCAACCCGCCCTTGTGCCTGACTTCCCTCCACTCTTGGAAGGACTCTGTTCCGAGGGTGTATTGAAAGGCCCTGCAGGTCTGGTTTGGGTTTACCAACCTGGAATCAAAAAGGAATGGTTTAATGGAATAAGCCTCAGGCTTGAAGCATGCGGTGTCAAATTCAAATCAGATGTAATCTGGGATACACGATATGCAAGTAAATCTGTGAGAGTGACTCTAAGTGCTGATTTGTACACCAGAGGCAGACAGCAAGGAAATGCAACTGGCATAAAGACGTAACATCAAACAGCCCCACCTGAATTTTTACTTCTGAATATACTTGGCCTTAGCAGATGTGACTACAAAGCATGCTCTTGCAGATCGCTTTGCTTGCTACAGCACCACCATTTACAGTGTCTTGCCTGTAAGTTTGGTCCACAGAAGCCCTGAAACCCGGAGGCTGACATAAAAAATGAGCCAAGTGTGGCTTCTCATGTGTTCTACTAATCACGTTTCCTAATCACATAAATACACATGCAACAGTGAAACAGAAATGAACTCGGGCATCAGCAGTGATACGTCATGCTTCGTCGCTCTCTTCAGCATCAGGGAAGCAAAGGTTTGAGTGGATATGTTCTGTATGAGGATCTGTTTTTCTAGGACTTGGTTCACATGACTACAAAACTAGAAAAACTCCACCTTCTAAAGAGTTGGTAGATATAAACAAGTAGATTCTTTTAAAGTAAAAGTGGGGATTTTCTTAACAGTATTTATTTCAAGAGTGGCAATTTTTTACATATGAGAAGTAGTTTATTTTATGCTGGAATTTGTATTTTGTCATGTTTTTACTCAGTTTATGCAGAAAACTGACGTTTTGCAAACTGTGCAGATATTGATAGCCTTGTTCGTGGAAGAGAAGTGTTTGTATTCAGGTACATCAGCCTCTCCTGTATCTCAGCCATCTGTGAAATCGCTTCAGCATCTTGCAGAGACCTGTGTGATGACTTTCATGCTTATGTTGTTATGAGAAGGTTAGGAATTTGTTCTTCTACGTACCAAAAGTACAGATTTCTAGTAAAACCAGACTAGTGAAAGACCTCTTCTGGCATAAAGGCAGGATTTAGTAGATGTAGCTGTTGGTGTAGTTTTCCTGCCTGTTTCCCATAGCTTAAAGCTGTATGTTCCCATGAACTACCCCATGGACTGGCTTCAGCAGTGTAAACTGTTGCATGAACAGTAAAACATTTGCTAAGTTACGGCTGTGGGAGTGGAGTGACAGAGTAGAAAGCAAAGAGGAGAGGACTGAGAGCTAAGACATACAAGATTTTCTTTCCTGTACTAATTAATTCATTGTCATGTTGGAAAAGTCACTTTGGAAAAATTTTCTGTGTCTTTTTCCATATTGATAAAATATTAGTAGTTCCGTTGTGAGCTCAGAAATTGTGTAAAAGGTAAAATATGAAAGGCTTTGATGCAAAGTGCTGTGTTATCAAAATGCTTTACTGCTACTGTTCCTTTTCTTTAAGCATATACAGAATGCTTATATGGCCATGTTTTAATTATTGAACCATTATTGACAATGTTACGAAAAAATCTATCTGCTCTTCATTGTCATGAGATTATAGGAATTGTGAGCAAGCAGGCATTAAGAAAGCTTCAAGTACTCTACTTGAATTGCTACATATTGGTGGAAATGAAGGCAGGAAATCCAACCTCCTACAATGACAGATTAATAAATTACAGTATAATTTTGAGCTGGTGAATTTATGGATTGGGGTTTTTCTCTTTCAAAAGCTGAGTTGCACCGAACTATTGAAGGGAAAAATGTGGTTTTGTCATGCCTGTCTAACTGGCATAGATCCAACCTGCTAATGATGCAGTTTTACATTCTGCATAAGCCAAAGATGCAAAGAAGAAAAAATGGGTTATGTTACAAGTTTTTAGAAACAGTTGCATGTGGAAAGTGATCACAGTTTGCAGCTGACTCAGGAGTGTTACCTCCATCTGTCCTCCTCGCCGGAGTGACAGTGGAAGAGATTATTGAATTGCCAACATGGCAACTAACAGCCTCCCTGGTGGCTTTGGCTTTGATTGATTTTATGCAGCAGTGAGAGGCTCCATGTTTCATGCCCAGAGACTCCACATCCAGGATCAGAGGTTATGGGGATGGGAGGGCAGAAGCAGTATGATGTCTTCATTACTCAAAGGAAAAAAGCCAAATATGCTGAACACCAGTGCTGTTCCCCCAACTGCCATTGGCATCAGCTCCTGATACACTGGACTGCCAAGTGTCTTGGCCGATACATGCCGTTCTGGCAATTGGAAACATCAAGAGAGAGAGGAGGAAATTAAAAAAAAATAAAGGAATTATAGGAGTGATGAAGTAAGACAATTTTAGGGTTCAGTTCTCCATCTAATATCAACTCACTGAGAACAGCAATGACTTCAGCACTTCAACAGGATTATTTATGGACTGGCCTCTTACAAGGCAGCTTGGGAGTACATCAGTTGCCATTAAACAAATACATATACGGATATTTGTATGTATATATAGCCAAATTACAACCAGGGGGTGCATGGGATTACCCAAATCTACAGAATAGTAAATCTTTCTGCAGTTAGCAGGAGATTAGAGCTGTCCACAACGATGTCTGTGTGGTGGCTTCTCTGCTCATTAGAGTGGAGATAGCACCTTTCTGTAGTTTTCTGTGCTGGTTCTTTCCACAGTACAAAGCGATGGCTCTAGTCTACAGCTGTCTGAAGGTCTTTTCTATCTGTCCTTCCCCTGCTTTGTTATTCAGCCCTTCTGAAGATGTTTGAGCATGTATATGTGATGGTTGAAACCTGCAAGAACCAGGTGTTTTAAGAGCCTGCCTTACAGCTGTGATGTAAGGACTGGACTCTTGGAGGATCCCTTGCTCCAGGAAACAGGGTAGTCCTGAATCCGCACAGTTTGCATTGAAATGTCTTCCCATTACAACCACTGAAAAGACCCTGCTCTCAATCTGTAAAAATAAGGCATCAAGAATTCTGAAGGTCTCTCTAGCAGTGTAATAAGCTTGGTACATTTCAGGCTTGGAAATGACTTATGGAATTTTTATGGGAAGCCAAATCCATCAATAAACTCATTGAAAATACCTAGTGGGACAGTGGATTATAGGGAAACTGAGAGTGGTGAGCTTCAGAATTATGAAAATACTTTTAACTCAGCAAATGATGAATGTGATGCCCTATTATGCAGTTTAAGTTAAGGCGTATATTTAATATGGTATCATTTAATACACTATGGTAAAAATATCCAAGTAAATAATTTTGCTTTATATAAATGAAGGTGCTCTATGCTCATTTCACAACCATGTTGCCAGAGCACATTATACAGTTATTGATGTAAATGATTAAAATTTAAAATATAATTTAAAATTAAAAGAAAAAAAAATCTTGAAGAGATTCAAGTGCTAGAGATACCTTTCTAAATTTTCTTGTAATTTAAAGGAAAGTACTTGTTATTTCTCCCGTTAAAAATTTCCCCTTATTTAAAAAGAAAATAAAATGTGATTATTTCTCTGTCCACACACAAACACACACACACTGCTTTCTTTCTTTTTTCCTTCACCTTCCTTCTGATGTAAGGGAAAACAGAATGGAGAATAAACAGTGCTCTCAGTTTTAGAACTCCAAAAAGTCAGCCTTATCTGGTTGCACTTTCTTTCGCTTTATGCTGAAAAGTGAGCGTGTGTTCTTTCAGCACCCGACATGGACCAGGGAAAGGGCTAGTTTCTCTGGAAGGGTTTTCTTCCTGACTTTCCTGTAGCAAAGTCCAGCCACTTTGTGCTGGGAGACTTGGGGGGCAGACTGTGTCCCCCAGGACACACACTGGCGTCAGGCTGAGCTCACCCCAACCCGCCTCGGCTTGGGACTGAAGGGCAGCCAAGAGCAGGGTTTGAGCCAGGCGGCTCTTTGGGGATATCTCTAACCACCACAGGACATTTCCCGTCTCCTCTGCAAGTGGGGCGATATGTATTTAAGGATCTGAAGTGCCCTGCCTCAGGATGAGAGCAGAAGCGTCCAGGCAAACTGGAGTTGGTTTTGTAGCTGGTGCCGGTTTCAAATTAGAAAAACAGTCAAGGGCTTTTGGATAAGATGTGCATGTCAAAAGGCAGTAAAGAAAACAACTGGTCTTAAAAGCTAATCACCATACACCATTGTGATTGGGACTGAAAAATGTTAGCTAATATTTTAAATGTGAGTGAAGGGTCAACAGATGAACCGTATTGTAAACATACATGTCAGCAGGAGGGCAGGGTTGAAGATAAAATTAGAACCATGTGCTTCTCCATTTCTCATAAGGCACAGAGGTCGTGACCCCAACGGCTTAAAAGTCCCTCAACAGGGAAAAATATAATAATGTCATATGTCATGCAGGGAGATGCTGTGCTTATTAATTTTGTAAGGTACATACAATTGCTAAGAATAATGTTTTGTACTGTGAAGGAGAGAGTCTCTTTTAAGAACATCTGGTTTTTATCAAATAAAACTACTCTTGAATCAGGTCTTAACACAATACATGGAAATACAGTTAGAACTTACAATGAACTGTAACTAATCCCACAAACTGAAGAATCAGCACAAATCACTAAATATGATATTTACAGCAAATGAATACAGTCATCTGATAAACTTTGGAACTGCCTCGTTACTGCTATTTATTCAGTCATTAAAGACCTGTACCCAAGTTAGCATCTGCCCCGTTTCCACCCTAATACCTGAGGAAGCTGCAGGCTTTTTCTTTCCTTTTTCTTTCCCCATTAATTAATTCTAAACGTTTCTTTCCATGGTGCAGTTATGTGGTCATTGTGCTGATTTGTAAGTTAGAAAGGGAGCACAGAGGAAGGAGTGACCACTGCACCCAACCCAGGATGGCGAGGTGGTGCTTTGAAGGAGAAGGCACCATCGTATATATGGCGGCTCCATGGATGGTTTAGTGATGGCGACGTCAACGTGCTGTTACAGAGAGGTAAACCCTCATGTTGCCTACCCAGAGTTTCAGCAAGTTCTCGTGCACAAGAAACATATACATGCGTGACAGAAATCATGCAGGAGGAATACTTTCCTGGAATACCAGACATTAATGGGTCTTGGCTCTTAAAAGAAAAAGAAGAAAAGGTGTTTTTTAGCATTTACTGTACATCTGCTCTTATACAACAGTGTCCTCTAGAGGAGTAAATATAGGACAGAGAGAAAAAAGGTCCTGAGTTCTCATCCTAGCTTTGAGTGATTTTTTCATGTCTCAGTAGGAACATGTCTCTGTTGCTTTCTCCTAACACAGAAATGAAACGTGCCTGTTTCAAAGCATATCTCTGAATAGCTCCAGCTTCTCTGGTTCTCTGAGGATCCAGAAGGTGTAAGTTTGTAGTAGAGGCATGTCACAAAATATCAGGGTCCTCCTGGCCTTTCCATTCCTCAGGGTACTGCAGTTCCAACTTCATTGCCTTCTCTTCCCAAGACAGACTTCTCTTCCCTTTTTCTACTTCCTATCACTGTTCCACTTGTATTTCTTGCCTGCCAGATAACTGTCTGTTTTGTCTCCACTTATGTGCATTTCAAAGCTGAAGCCCTGAAATATCTGGGATGAAAATTGTCCTCAGAGGAGCCAAAGGGAGGCAGGAACTGGATGTTCTACTTAATTCAGCTGAATCCATACTAAACCTGGGCTTAGCTGTTTTCTCAAATTCAATAATTGAATGTCACCCAAGCCAAAAAGACTTGTCTCTTGACTTTTCTTTCCAGTCCCTGTATTCATGGATATACAGGTCTTTTATAATAGTTGCCATGGTACTCAGGAACGTTGGGCTGGAAAGAACCATATTCTGCCTTTGAGGCTAATCTCCCACAATTGCAACCATGAGAGAGATGCCCAGTTCAGGAGTGCACAGACCTTCTGTTCCTGTAATCATAGCACACAAAATACTTCTTATCAGCCTCTAAAAATCCAGATGAATAGTGGAAGGTCAAAAGCCATAGGAACATAACAGGAGAGATCAAGGCAAAATGAGGTTGGGTGTGAAGTACAACTCCCAAGTGACAAAAAAGCTGACTAATAATAACCTTTGCTTCTGCGAAAAGAGGGAAACCCAGTAGGGTACCTGACAGTATGACCTGAAGAAAAAATCTGTGCTGTTTCATGCATGCCAGTGGGACATGCCAACTAGACACTGAAGGAAATGTAATGGTATGAAGTGTGAGTGTGTTTGCATCTCTTACTGCCACTCTCCAGTTGTTCAGCAGAGGGAGGAAAATATCAAAAACAAGGGCAGGAGGGTAAATAATTTTTCCAGCTACCACAAGGTATGAAAGATTGAAGTTAATTTGGTATAAATGCACTACACACAGAGATACATTCCCCTTTCAAACTCCCTCATATGGATCAATACACTGGATACCTACAGTTGTACATCAGAAACATATTTTCTGGGAATTTTTCTTTACAAATAAATCAGTACCTTCCCTAATCCCCTCTAAATCCATCTGAGAGCCACTTAGACATCCTCACACCATGAGACTCATGTGGAAGCAGCCTACAGAATTTTGTTCTTCAGGCAGCTGAAAACCTTTTTCAGGCAGCTCAAATTAAAAAAAAGGCTTTAACTACATTTATTCATGACCAGTTTATTGCAATTTGATCTTATGCTCTACGGACATAGTCATATAGGACCATGAGGTCTTTTCTCTGCTTTATGAGTTTAAACAAGCCAACTTCTCTTTTTTCCTGTCACAGGATGCTTTCTCTCTCCCTTAATAACTCTGATCCTTCTTTGAAACACGGTTTTCCTCTAAAAAGCTGTGATCATCCTTAAGATACTTAGAAGAAGGGTATCTGGGAAACTTGAGACCATGAATGTTGAGAAAGTTGTGTGTGGATGCGTTAAAACGTATAAAAGATGCACTTTCACATATATTTACACATGTATTTTAAAATTAAAATAAAGTTCAAGGTCCTGTCAAGCTCTTACCCCTGTATTTGGGCTGGACAGACCTCTTTAAGTCCCCATTTTCCCAGTTTAAGTAGCAAGATGGAAGGTGCAGCACAAAGACAATCAGAGCAGATCTAAATACAATAAACAATAACTACCTTTCCTTCTCTTCTGAGAATTGTGTAACCTGACCTACTTATGTTTTTAGAAAGTTGGTATGTGCCTCTACACGTATGGCTTCCAGCATAAAGAAACCTTAGAAGCAGGCATGTTGTTATCATGTCACTTTTCAGATTCCAGTCATCTTAAGGGATTTCATAAATCATAAGGATCTTATTAATATTTTAAACATGGTCAAAATCACTGAACTTTGTCTATTATGCCATTCTAGTTTTAATTTTCCCTATTTAAGCCTCTTATAAATGTATATGACTTAAATGCTCATATAGCTGTCAGTACTTTCCCCTGATTTCATTACCTGCAAATTCTTGATAGAAAGCTGTGCACTGAAACTACGGTGTTGTAGAAAACCTAAAATGGTATTTTGGATGGCTTCTCCTGGGTCACTTTGTTAAGGCAGTCAGTGCGCACTTAAGTTACCCATCTTGTATTTTGGTAAATGTCAATGTATTGTGTTCTGTATGTACTTAAGGCTACCCAAACTCTGGGACTGATTCTGCAGTCACATCTGCGCAAGCCTAGATGTATACATATGCAGAACATCATTAACTCTAGCAGTGCTTTGAGCAACCAACAGCTCTACAGTCTTGATTAAATTTAATAGCCAAAAGAAGAGGCTAACCACGAATCAGTGATGGTGAAATAGAAACCTTGCCCACCCCACAGAAATAAGAGGGCTCTGTGTTCTCATACCCTACCCCAATCATACTTAGATCTGTTTGAAAGCCAAACCAAATTGTAAATGAATCCAAAACCAAACCGCAAATTGGCTTCTGGCGATTTAGATGCTTTTATTTAGGTGCCACCCAGTTATGGAGGCTCCACAAAACCAAACTGATGTTATTATCATCATTTATACTACTTCTAAGACTGCTTCTGGCACCATCTAGGGCAATTTGAAGCATAATTAACACAGTGAAAGGCAATGAAATCTTGTTTGAAAATGGTCTGTTATTGTGATCCCATAGATTCTCTTTCCTGAACAGTGCATCAAACTTTTTCACTAGAAAACCATTTTTTCTTGTTCTGACTCTAGGCTTTTTCTTTAGACACCAGTCTTCAAAAATTTCTCATGTTCAACCCCATCTCCCTAAGCTTTGATAACAAAATTTGTGGAAAATAAGAAAAGGTATTTTTGATTTGAGAAAAATGAGTATGTCTTCATAGTTTTTTGGGAAACTGTCACAAAAATGGCTCTGCTTTGAAAGTCCACATTTGTTTCTTTCACTGCTGGGTTTAAGATGCTCCAGTTAAAGAAAAAGCAAAAGCCAGATTCTTGTAGGTACCAGAAATTTGTGTTGGTAAATCTTCCTGTAACAGGGAAGGAAAAGGATGAGCACTGCAAGCTTCCTGGCTGCGCAGTTGCAGCTGAGGTGTAAAAGTTTGGATTATTGCTGTTGGGAACCCAGGCACTGATTCCTTGTTCTCACCTTTCTTTGAGCTCCAGGTCTGTAGGAACCACTATCTTAGCCGAGGCAAGTTATTCTTGATAGCAGCTTATCCCTGTTCCGGCTGCATTTTGGACAACATGCTTAGCTTCCAAACTGGAAAAGGCTATGCCCACAGCCTCAAAAGGTCATTGACTCTTGGTCTGTTGACTGCGACATGGCATGATACGGCAATGTGGCTGAAAGAGGCAGAGCGCTGATACGTGAGATTCTGGTTTCATCAGAGTCAGTGGCAGAACCTTGTTCACTGCGGCGGGGCAAAGGTTTTAACCCAGGGGAAGGGTGATTCATCTGGATATTTTACTCTAAGCGATGACCTCTGATCTGTAAGTCTAGACTCTACAGTCAGGGGAGGGAAAAAGGCATATCTAGAGCATGATGCATCTCATCCTAAAATAGACATCTAAAATAAATTGCATGGACTACAACCTAGCTGCCCATTTCTGTTCATTGACTATAAATAGCATCAATATGAGTAGCTCCAAAACACACAACTGTGTTGATACCTACAGAAAGATCATTTGCCGGAGAGGACTGAAATGCCATGAAAAAAGTCCCACCATGGTACTTAGCTGGCAAGTCACCCTGACAGTGTTGTTACATTATGCACAACAATACAGTGTGTGTACTGATATTCAGTAACATTCCTCGATGTGAGACTCAGGAGTGACTCAGAGATCACCATTGTTTGTTTGTGGTTCCTAACCCTTCCATTTGCACATTCCCTGTGCCTGTGAGGGGGTGGAGATGGGAAGGAGGAAGGCATGTTGAATTGGCCTTTATATGTCTTCCTTTTTTCTAGCTGGTTGGGTTTGGGTTTTTTTTTCCATTTAACACATCTTAATTTTTGTCCCTGTTTTTAAATGTTTGGAATTTAACAGTGCGGTTTACACTGAAGAGTGACATTCCCTCTCTCAATTCAAAATAAATTTAAAAAAAAAAAAAATAATAATCTATGTGTAATGTGCAGAAGTGCTGTAAACTTGTACTAGAATAGCTATTTGGACCTGGAGTTTCAACAGTTCTTAAGCAATTTAAGTGCCATGTTTTACAGAAACAGATTTTTTAAAAAAATCTCAGGACTCATGAAAATAGTGTTTTTCATATTTAAAACTTTGTTCTTTTCTGTGTGCTAGCTGAAAAGTTAATACTGGTTTCCCATCCCCAAGGCTTTAGAAGAGATCAGGATGTTTCAGTGATGTGATGCCTGTGGATGCAGAAAGCCACTTCGTTGTTACCAAGCTGTCCCCAGTTTCTGAGACATGCTGGTTCAAAAGTGCTTGTCACAGCACCATCAGGTGCCCTGCAAGTTTCACCCCTAATTTCCCTGATGTCTCTTTATGTAAGGCATCTCCATTTAAAAAAAATGAACTTTTACTTCTGAGATCTCTCTTGACATGAGAGAGGAAGATGCCTGTTGTTCTGTCTGCTCTGCGTGGCATCGTTTGCAGGGATATTGCCAGATTCAGCGTACTGCTCTGTGTTGAATCTGCAGTTCTTCAGTTGCATACCTTCATTTTAAGTAGGAAATAAATGAAATCTATGTTTGCAAGACTTCTTATTACAAAACCCCCGGATTTAATCTTTTACACTGCTGTATGGCCCTAAGGCCAGTGCACAGCAGTTGTGCTGCTACAATTTGCGCTGCATTTAGAGGGAGAATATCTGCAAAAGCAGGCTGACAGAAAAGAATTTTTTTAAGTAAATAAAGGAGTGTTTTAAATTTCACTGTACTTACGAAAGTATAGTTTGCAACAGAGTATTTGCGTGCTGTGTGCCTTTTCAAAAGCTCAAGGCTGCTGTATTTCTGGTGCACTGCACCCAGGATTCTTTGCTGGTAAACACAGGGATTATTTTCTGGGTTTCATTTTCAGACCGTAGTGAAACTGAAAAAGTAAAGAGAGCTGGATGCGAGTGCAGATTATAAAGACCAAGAAGATACTCCCAGCAGATAGAGCCGAACTGATGTTCACGTCACTTGATAAATACTTAGTACTACTACTACAAAACAAACACTGGGATTAATCATAAGAAAAGTCCGCAGGTTGAAAACCTTGAATGAGCAACTGTAGAAGGATTTTCAGAACCGCTTCAGTCTGTTGATGTATCTCGCCATAAAATCTTTCCATATTCATATTTGTTTTTTTGGCTGAAGAAGTTAAACAGTGGTCTGGCTGCTAGTACAAAGTGTTCTGTCTCCCTTCCCCTCCTGCCTTCCTGTATTGCCATGGCTCCAAAGCGAGGGAGGAGTCCGGAGACTGAGCAGAATCAAATGCAGGTGGGGATTATGTGCTAACCAGCCAAGACAAACAGCGCTCGTGCTGTCTTCAATCTTTTTTTGCCTTCCCCCCAACTGTCCTACATTGGAAGCTGTCAGCCTGTTCGTAGCTGCTGGTGCGTGCAGGGGTACTGATGGCTGCAGCATTGCATCTCCCTGCCGCAGGCAAGCGCGCGCTCTTGTTTCTTTTACATTCTCTCCCCCCTCCAAATCTTTTTTCCCCCCAGTCGTTCAGTTTTAAAAGAAAAAGAAATAATGCGGTGAATAATAGATCTCCGCAAAAAGCCCGGTAACAAAGCCAGGAGAAACTTGGCTGGCTTTCAGCTTTGTTAGAGACTCAAAGCCCAGTCCAGGTGTGTGGAAAATTTTGCGACTGTTCTCCAGACTGCTCAGCAAAACTGAGCCCTCTTGCACTCAGACTGGAGCTGATTTCTGGTTTCGCATGGCAACGGGAGGAAAATCCAGCTCCCATGTGGTTTGTGGGTCAAAAACTTGAGCTGAAACCGAGGGACACCTAACCCTCAGCCCACAAACCCAACCAAAGCAAAAGTTTTACCCAAAGACTGTCCCACAGTGCTGAATTTGATAGATCACTAATAGTTTTTCCTTTAAGCCTCAATTTTTAATTATAAAAATCTGATTATTGAATTTTTTGTCAGAAAATTATGCTGAAATTTTGCACCTGAGATACAGTTAATCTCTCTTACCTCATCCAAAGACATCTGGTGAAAAACTTATGCTTTAGTAGAAGAAACCAAAACTAACCTCATCTTCTGTTGGCTAATTTGTTCCTTGAGGCAGCATTTTGCCACCTGATCTTTCTCTTGGGTCCAGCTCTGCCCCTTCAACATCTGTCTTTCTGTTTATCAAGTATAACCACACACTGCAGAAAGTAGTCTCCCCAAGTCCCAGCAGCAGTGGACACAGAAGCAGAGCTCCTGGAGTGGGATGTGTGCATGTAACAGATACAGCCCTGCAGTCGCTTTTTATATGCTGTAATGTAAACGTCAGCTGCTCCCCCAGGTATTCTGTAAGGAGCACAAGGTAACTGCTGTTGGAAAGATTTGCCATGCTTTATCACGAAGGATAGTTGCTCTTTGTTTCTTTGTTGCCTCCTAAAATTTAAAATGCAAGTTGTAAGTTCTGAACATATGAAATCCATACTGGCAGCTTTCTCATTTCAGTGACACAGGATGGAATTAGAGTCAGTCGGACAAGGGCTGTGAGTGGTACCTCCCAACTGACATCCTGCCCACCCATCCTCTCCCTGCTCCCACTCAGAGGAACTCCATGCAACTCCCTGCCAGCTCACCATGGTATCTCGTTCACTCCCCAAACAAGGTTACACAAAGCTGAAGATCACCTTAGAGAAACAGAAGGCATTGTTAGGTTGTGGGT
The DNA here is from genome assembly GCF_000690775.1 of Eurypyga helias. Taxonomy (NCBI): domain Eukaryota; kingdom Metazoa; phylum Chordata; class Aves; order Eurypygiformes; family Eurypygidae; genus Eurypyga; species Eurypyga helias. The sequence goes on from NW_010226053.1 coordinate 96,735, forward strand.
TTTTAACTCTGATCCTCAAAAAGCCTGATAGGCTTCCTTGTCATCAGCTAGGAAAAAAAAGCTTTCTGCCATCATTATGTACTCATTGAGAGGTGATAGAGGATTTAACTTCTGTGGGTGCAGAGGAGAGCTTTTGCCAGCAACAATCAATTCCCAGCAATCAACACCTAGCTCCCATGCCAGCCAGGAACCACTCCCCAAATCCAGCATCCGCAGTCTCCTCAACATTTCTTGCTAGGACTCAGATCCCAGCTGCCTGTAGGGCTGCAGGCAATTAAGGAATGTGGTAGTTCCTCCCCTTTTTCTCTTAGCTGCATAGCAACTTATAGATCAAAATTGGTATCTTTAATGATTCGGACTGTGGAGTATTGCTCAGTGCCCAGCCAGTCATTTTCTTCATTACTAGAGGTATCCAGGTGCTTCAGAAGTGCATCCCGAGTGGAGCACTGGAAAAGTACCCGGCCTGGAAGGGTAGCGTTTGCACTCTGTGTGTGGCAGTGTCCTCACACAAAGAGAAGTGCTGTTCTGCCTTCGAGCCAAGTGCCAAAACCACTCCTTTCTAGATCCTTCTTCTTCAGGAATGTCTAGTGATAGCCTGATACGCTGCAAGGATTGCAACACTAACTAGCAAAGAGCAGAAGAAAAAAAGAATGCTGTTAAGTGAGAGAGCCAAAGATTCTTCTGTAAACTCTTGCCGTTGCTTTCGCCACGCTCAGTGGGACGTTAGGATGGGCAGTCAAGTGTACGGTGACATGGGAACATAAACTTCCCAATGAGAGCTGCTACCAGTACCCATCACTATTTATTCCAATAATTTTAAAGGATGGTTATCAAGATTTTTTTTTTTCTTATCATACCCTGGCTTAATACAGTTTTTCTAAACATTGTTTAAATTTGTTCTGCTTGCTCAATTTGGGAGAGTTTAGCTTGTCAGGCTTCATTTTAGTGAAGATCCTCTTTCCTGATTCACAATTTAGTGCAGTGGGATTGCAAAAGTTCTGGGGGAAAAAGTCAATTAAAGGAGTGATGAAAACACTCCTAAGGTTATTAAGAATTTGGATTTTGTTTGCTTTTTAACAAAACCTAATGTCAATTTGAACACTAAATTACATGATATTGCTTAGTTTTAAAAAATCAATGGTAATACTGTTGTGTAGGTCTTACTGGTTGCCTTGGTGCTTTAGCTCAGGGGAAGTAATGCACTTCTCAAGCAATCATCTGACAGTCTCCATTTATTACGAGTTTGTTTTTGTTGAGAGCAGTCTCAGAACATGCGAGAGTCATGAATGAAACCAAACTGTACCTGCGCTCCAGGAGCACACTTAGCGGGCTCCTGCCCTGAAGACATATTCCCTCCTGGGTCCGGACTAAGGTTAGCCTAGACCAAACCCACCTCTGAAGGTGTGTGATGGTGTCAGTGGCCACCCCAGCTGCTCTGCTGCAGAGCTCTCCCTCTCCTGCACTGCCTCTCCTGCTGTTGCAGACAGCCACTGATTCCCAGACCCAGCAACCTCCCTCCCCTGATCTGTTATTCTGCTCCAATCTGCCCAGTCTGAAGGGGAAGAGGGAGAGGCTGCACATATCCATGATTGTTTTGTGATTATGCTTTATTTTGTTCTTAGCTTTGTTCTTAGCTAACAAAGACAGATCTGTGGTTAGAATCCCTTGGATTCAGCTTCTAATCATGTATTTTCCTGCATTATTTCAGGCAAAAATAGAGTCCAGGAAACAGGGACGTCCAGAGTATGTCCGATAGAGTCCACATAGCCTGGACTCATTCCATACCACTTTACCTTCCTGTCACCTAAAGCCCTCTAGAAACAGGGACGTCCAGAGTATGTCCCATTGGCCACACTGGGAATCCAAACAAATTAGAAGCTTCTCCGGCTCCAAGTCGGAGATTCTTAAGACTGGTCTTGTCTCTCATTATCCTACTCTGATTTGATTGGTAACTAATTAAATTAATTTTTTCCCCAAGTCAAGTCTGGTTTACCCATCACTATAACACGTGAGTGATCCCTCGCTGTCCTTGTCTCAACCCATGAGCCTTTCCTTGTATTTTCTCCCCCCCATCCCACAGGGGTGAGGAGTGAGCAAGCGGCTGTGTGGTGCTGAGTTGCAGGCTGGGCCTAAACCCTGACATTAGTATCTACTAAAATTCTTGTGAAAAGTCATTATTTTTGTCAGCTTGAGTAGAACCCATGTATCATGGAATAAAATGGATATCCTTGTAGTCTGGTAGATGTGGCCTCCCATCAGATTACATTTCAGTTATTCCACATGAAAAATAATGCCTTCCTTATGAGATCTTTCCGCAGTGAGCCTGGTATAAAAGCAAAACACTGAAGGGCAAAGGATGATTCAGCCTTTGGCCAGCTCAATTTCTATGATATCTGAGGTCTACTAGAAGGCGGCATTTTCTCTAGCCCTCCACATCACTGTATTTTAATGTAACTTTATGCATTAAGTTGCTGTGATGTGAGAATCACCTTTTGCACAGCATTTTACTACTGCCCACCCCATGTTCTGGGATTGATTGTGTCTTTGGGGACTACGGCGACGATGACACCCATCTTTGCCGTGCTGGTGGACTTCTGATATCTTTGTAAAAAAACATACACAGGGGAGTTAGAGAGTGGTGAGTTGCATTAAAGTTCTTGGAGGCTCAGCGAGTGATTTAATGGTCACAGCTGTTTGTTTGCAGAGGGAGGTTGGACAAGTGGAAATATACTGACCTGCCATCTGAGACCTACTCCTAGCTCTGCAAGCTCTTCCTATTGACCTTGGGCAAATCACTTCTCTGCTTTTCCTCCCTCCTTTATCTCTCTTGTCTATTTAGTCTCTCAGGAAGCTCTTAAGCGCAGAGACTGTATCTTACTCTGTGTTTGTACAGTGCCTAACATAACAGAACCCCAGGTTTCCTGAAGTCCCCAAGATGCTGTTGCAATACAAGTTGTAAATGTTAAAGAGGTGTAAGAATCTGGCCCAGCTCACCACCATCCCCATCTGTTTTTCTATGACAAATTAGTAGTATGAAGGCACACAGCTGAGTGATTAGAGCTGTGACCATTCACTAGACTCCCCAGGTTCTGCTCCTGGGTTTGGCACCGCTGCACTTTGTAACAAGAGCTGTTTAAAAATTTTCCAGCAACATGCTGTTGTTTTTTCTCCCTTAGAGAGTGTCAAATTAGTAAAAACTGAAAATAAGGAGGAAAAAAAAAATCAAGAGCATGCCAGGTTCAACAAAGCTTTAACAGGAAGATGATTCGGGGGCCCAGGTTGGAATTCCCTGAAAAGCAGAAAGCAAGCGACCTCCTCCTCTCACCTCTTCCAGAGTAGCCAGTAGCGTTCACGTGCATGGGAGGAGGCTTTGGTTGAAATCTCTGCTCCAGCAAATGTTTTGCATAAACAGGAGGTTGTAGGACTTGGTAATGCCATGGTGCTGGGGCCATCATCACCTGGGGTGTGAAAGGCTGGTTCTTGGTTTGAATCACACAGAGCACCGATACGGACCTGGGTGTCCCCCCTTCGATAACCTCCTCACCACTAGACTCTGCTGTCCCAGGGAGAAAGGAGTTCAGATTGTCTCTATCACTTTACACTCACAGATTTGCAGGGTTTTGAAGTTGTTCCCTATGCAAAGGGAAAAGTAAAAAAACCTTTTATGTTTTGAACAGATAGGCAAGACCTTTCATACCATTTTCCTGGTGAAAGTAACTTTCTTATTGTGTCTGCGTGTCTTTTAGTAAGTGGACACACTGGTGCTTTTAAATAACTTTTGAAACACACTTTGTGATGTTTGACCAGCATTATCACTTCTCCTCTGGAGCCAATACTTCATCTCATCTGGCTAAAAGTGTGAAAAGGAAGCTTTAAATAGGCAGAACGTGCCTGACCGCCTGGGCGTTAGGTGGAACTGCCTTCAGGCAGTTGTGGTCCAACCTCAGCTGCAGCATCAGCTAAGGAGCTTTTTGCTCCACAAATAATCATTAGCCTTGTGATCCTGCTTCCTCTACGCTGCACTTCCCTATGGTAATCTAATCAGCTATGCCAACTTTCCCCACCACCCAGGACTCTCCTGGAGAAAGGGAATCCTCCGGCTGGGCAGGGAATGCTCGCAGCAAGAAAGTTAGCACCACTGCTCTAGGATTTAACTCTGTTGGGTTTTTAAAATATACCCTGATTTAAGTCAAATTGTTCTTGGCTTCTTATAGTAATTCCTTGTTATTTGTTGGAAATTATGTCATCCAAAGAACTTAAACAAATAGATCATGGAGAGTGTACATTTAGCCATAAAATACCACATTTCTGAGAATGAGCTTCTGTCTGACATGCTGGATGAGTCAATGACTGGTGATGATGCTTATTGTGTTAATGAAGCCATTAAAATACTAAATTATTTCTCTTTTTTTGTTCTACTTTTCTTGGAAAAGGCTTTCTTGACAAGCAGGTGTTTCTTTCCAAGGTCATAATCAGTACAGAACACAGGGTGGCTTGGAACTGTCACATTTCCACTAAAAGTATTTCATTACCATTATGTTTATGTCTACATCCACTTAATGAGATTTCTATAGATCATGAGACCCACTTAGTATGTCCTTAACCCCATAATGGTAGGAAATGGTACTCTCGACTGCCAGACTGATTACCCTCGTGAGGGTTACAGCATTAAAATTTGTTTTTCACAACCAAGAGCCATATGTTGCCACATGGAACGGCCATTGGTTGCCTGAATGAGTCAGTGCCCTGAATTTTATGACAACTGAGATGACTACTGTGGTTGAAATGAGACTTTTTTGAGTTGAGGTGTTGCAATCACAAAGGAGCCTAGTGTCTGAAGTGAAGCGGAGCATGCCGGTGCAGAAGTGAGCTCATTTCCTAGGTCAGATCCGTCATTTCTTCAGAGGCAGAAGGAAGGGGATTTTGCATCTGTTTCTCTTTGCCCGGAGGAAAGCACACTTCTTAACCACTTGACAAAAGACGTGGAAATCTTGAGCTCCAGTGATGCCCAAGTCACTTTAGCCACTGACTCTTGCAAGGTGCAGTTTAATAAAACCTGCCACTACTCCAAAGATTTGCAGGGAGAGGGAAAAAGACTTGCAGGGAGAGGTACTTCCCTTTATTTACATTATTATCAAACTGAGATATTTTAGGATGAGGCAAAGAAGATTGGGGGTTTTTTGTTTAGTTTGGGTTTTATTTTAATTTTATCTCTCCAGGCTCAGGCAATTTTGTGATCCTGTAACTGTAACTCCAGGAGGAAACAGGTGAAATGACAAGTAACTTTTCAAGTAATGCAAAGTTAACAGAGCACTGTTTCTCCAGCTCCAAAGCAGGATTCTTGAGAGACAGCTGGACAGGAAAGAAATTTTCCAAAATAAGTTATGGTGCCTGTCTGTTGTGGTGTAATTGACTGTTGTTATATATTCATATAAGGTGTAGGAAAGCATATGGTATGTTTTTGCCAATAAAAGAATTAACAATGTAGATCCCCATTTTCCAGTCATTAATTTCAACTATTTCTGCTCTGGTATGCTTGTAAGGCTTAAATGAGCTTTCAAGGAAGGGGGAGAAGTTTAGCACAAAACGTGGCTGAAGGAAAGTTTTATCCAAGGGTTTGCTTTGGCTTTTGTTTTCTGACATCTGACATGATGGGTTTGCTAGTGGTTTTGTTACTGAAGGTGATGCAGTACGGACATGGGCTGTTTGACATCAGAAACTCAATTCACTTGTATTGATCACTCGATTGCCAAATCCAGCTTTCCAAAAATTCAAATGGATGAAGTTTGTTCTGCATTTCAAAAGCATCATGTTTGGGTTTTTTAATAGCTATTTCTTCTGTGCAGCTGTCTCAAATAATTGGTTTTGATTACTGGAGTTTTCTAAGAATGAAAATTATACATTTTGTCATTTTTGAATGTAAAATTGATATTTCTTAATACTTATACCTGTATGCTGAAACAAATATTTGATAAAACATGCCTTTAAATGCTAATACTAATTCATTTTCCTGCATTAAATCCAGTCTTTCTTATGGAATATGCTGTACTGAGACACAAGTACAGATATTTCCAATGTCTGTACTTAACCCAACACAAAGCACAAACCAAGAAGGAGATGGTGGAATCTTCTTCAGAGCTTCAAATCTTTTTTCAGCTGAGGTTCCAAGTTGCCAGAGTACCTATGCCATTTCCTATTAAAATCCAATTCCATGTGAAGAATCCATGGGTGATTCTTTCATGCTTTCATCTGTCTTCGTAATAACCATCACAAACTGGATAAACTAAAAAGGATGAAAAGTTTATTTTTCTTCCTACTTCTTATTGTCAGTGCTAACATAAATCAAATTTACTGTAAGGAAGAAAAAAAGAAACGTAAATACAGCTGTAATTGTAAACTTTTTTAACATGAGTTATGGACATGGGATGCCAGAATTTGTAATCTTTAAAGAATATGTTGTTGTAGTACAGACTGTAATACTGCAAAACACAACAGCATAGAAATTCATGTGACTTTTCTTCAATTATTGTATAAGCACTTTCAAACTATCCCTTTCCAAGCAAGAGAAAGTATCTTCTTCAAAAACTTAATACATTTTTTAAAATGTTTTGGTTTTGTTGAGTTGTGAGGACATGGGTATTTACCTGGTGTAAGCTGTTGTAGCTTACATTTGTGTATGATTTATCCCAGAGGAAAATCCAGCCTAAAATCTCTAGCATTTTTTTTCAGTTAGGTCGCACCGTATTAATTACTGTTGTTAATTAATATTAAGTCTTGCTTAGGCTGTTGCCATCTAAATTTCAACTATTGCAACATTATTTTCTCAGATGTTAAAAGAAACAATTTCACCCTGTCTTAGTTCATGAAAGTATCTTCTGCTGTTTCCAAGTTTTCCTTAGTGCTTCCCTTTGCATCCTTCTAACTTTTTCGCCATTATGCTGAACATATGGCAGTTAGATTAATTGACAAGACCTTTCATGATCTATCTCCTTCCTCTCTGTCACCCTGCCTTTGGTTCATCGCTCACACCAGCTTGCATCACCTACTTCCTTTATCTTTAGGGAAGCCCATTTGTACTTTTTCTCTTATATATATATATGAGTAAAAAGTAAAGTAAATATATATATATATATATATAGGCTCAGAATCGCTTTCCAGAAATACCTTAAAGGCATTCTGCTTTCTCAGATCTTTCTGTAAAACTCATGCCAGCATAAAGTGTCAATCCTCCTGCCTATTAAGTCTTAGTTGTCACTCATCTCTTTGTCTGTTGTCACTGTATTGCTCTTGGATTAGAGGACATCTGAACTGTCTTTCCCCTTTTTCTCTTTCCGTTGTTATTAATACGGAGCCTAGCACATCTGAAGTCCTGATTAGATTAGTCTTTCCTGGGACTATGATGATAAATACATAATACAAATGATAGTAATTGTTACTGTTCATGCGTTATAAGCGTGCAAGGAACTCCTCTAGCGTACCTTCACACCGCCTTTCCACACAGCAGGTTTCTGGGTCTTCTTGAGCTTCTCCAGGTTTACTGCTATCTCCCAAGGGAGACTGGGGGTCATTGCATTTGTTGGAAGCTAAGTTCAGAAGAGGGTTAGGTTAGACATCGATGCATAGACTTCATACTTGTGAAATTAACTTTTAAGAAAGGATTTGAAATGGAAAACGTTTGTCACTGCAAGCGTCTTGTAATTATTCAGTTATGATTGAGAAGGGATTTTCCTCCATGTCTTTTAACTAAGATGAAAGAAAATCTTCCTTTGGTTTTAGCTATCATGTAGAACCCAAACAATTTCTGAACTAGTGTCTGTGTCCTTTAGAAATGATACGGTATGTGCCTGTTACCTTGCTTAATATATGTACTCACTGCAATGTTCTCTGCCTACATAGTGGTTTCAGAGAATTTTCATTTTCTTCTCTAAATATTTTAAGGACACAATTTAATTGCCATTGACTTCAATGGAAGCTGGATCAGGCTCTATAAAGTGGTCAGTTAAGGGTTCTTTGATAAAAGGAAAAATTAATTTACTGTCAGAGAAGTTGAAGATATAAGTGGAAGGGACAGCTAGCTCAGGCTTGTATGAGGTTATTGCCTTCCATATGATTTCAGGAAAAGATTAGCTGGAGGCTATTACTTATCTGAATAACTCTCCATAAAGTCTAGCCGTTAGCTATGTAAGTAGGGAACTTACAGTGTTATTTCCCACTATTTGTATTTAGTTACTGCAAAAATTTACCCTCTTCAAGCGCTGCTGTACAGTGTGGCTTGTTCATGACATTGTAAGCATGTCAAAGGAAGTATTTGGTAACAAATCCATGAGCATTGTTTGGGGTAGTATGCAGCATATTAGCCTTGGGACTCTGCCCCTTTATCAGTCACTTCTCTGCTGCTGGAGTAACAGCATTTTCTGACGCTCTTGTCCTATGCCATGATTAAACAGGAATCTGTTTACTGAAGGATTTCTACAGCTGTAAAACTAAGCAGAACACATGTCCAGAGAAGTCAACAGCACATCATAAATAAAGAACAGTTTATTCACAATCTCTCCAGCAGCTGATGAACCTATCAGGCACAGGAGGGCTTTCAGGACAGGAAACGTCTGTGAAGGACAGAAGCTAGTTTGGAATTGGTGATCTATCATTGCGTGTTGTGTAAGAACAGCAGTGTGCTGAAACATCTGCAGAGCTTGATACACGTTGTGCAATTTGCTCCAGAAAGCTTACTGCTCTCTGGTTGAGTTCTACTGGCCTCTGAATCGCATCTAGGTGAGAGGGGTCTGCTGGCCCAAGAGACGTCACAGGAGGGAGGTCTGGTCTGAAGCCAGGGCCCTGGGCTGCATCTGGAAACAAAAGCAATCTTTCCTGCCCTCAAGAAACGTTTGTCAGCTGTGTACTATCCAACCTGCTCATTGGGTCAGTGTAAAGGGATGAGGACATTATTCCTCTCCCATGTCCTTCAGAGAAATTATGAGAGGAAGCTGGTATCAACAGCGGTACAAACTTATGCGTTCCTTGGCTCCATCAGCGCCAAAGATTCATGTTATCGCCACCATCTGTGTTTGTGCAGAAAGGTCTCTGTGCATCAGATGTCCAAAAAAGCTCCTGAAGATATTTGTGGCTACACCTTAAAGCCATGAAAATTTTTCTGGGTTTTGGCTGGGTTTTTTTTCTGAGTTGCAGGGGAAAAAAAAAAAGGGCATGAAAACTATTAGTAATTTTGAAGAAAATGAAAGTAAAACTTTTTGAAAAGGAATCTGTGAGTTTCCAGATGTCTCCAGAGTATTGAGATGTACTTTCTAAGGAAGAATATCAAATTTCTTCATGATGCAGGAGATACTTTTGTCTACATGAACCCCTATCTCAGCCTGCCTATTTTTCCTTAAGTTTCTAATCCATAGAAGTCATATTAATTTGATTAGCATTGGTGAGAGAAGTATCCTCTAGGCATGTTTTCTCCCTGCCACATGAGGAAAGCGGAAGACTATGTCATACCTTTTTAACCATGTAGAAAAGCCTTGAGGGAAAGGCTAAACATTTTCCTTTTCAAAGTTAATCCAGGCAGGTTTGACTGCGCTGGAGATAAACTCCGGTCAATTCAAGCCTCACCCATGTATTTTAGCAGAGTTCATCAAGCCAGAACGCTGTATCCAAGGTTCATCCGAACATAAGATCTGCTGCTGCCACCTGAGCCAGGGAAAACTGCACACGAGCCTCTGAACGCCTGCATGTGTTAAGGCTTGTCAGGGAAGAATACTTGGGTCAATACTGCCCAGCATTGGGTTCAGACAAGCACTCCAGATGTCAAAAAGTTTCCACAACCTTTAGGAAACAAGCCATCCTGCCTTTCTGAAGGACATGATTCACCTGGACCAGAGAGACAAGAGTAAGACACATGTAGTGAATTTTCATTTTAAGGAATGAGACACTGCAGCCTGGCAGAGACTTGGTAAAATGATGATGCTCATTGCATAAACAGCTTATGCTTATTATTGGCTGCACATCCATTTAAACTAGAAAATACCCTTACCCTACGCTAACTGCAGTTTTTCCTCTGATTTTTCATTCCCGTTTGTTTCTTCTGGCATGTTCTTAAAGAGAAAAGAAACATGGTCTAACAAATCAGCCTAGCATAGCAGGATCAGGATTAGCAGCATGGGTACTTTGGAGTTTAGGTACGTATTTTTTTCTCTGAAAAATGGCTAATGTAGTGTATGAACAGATTCAGGGCTTGTTATGAAAGGATTAGGTCCAGCTCTTTTCTAGAACAAACTTGAACAAAGCCCAATCTATTTTGTTCATCTTTCATAAAAAGATTAAGCAGACTGATTTGTTATGTATTACAGTAGTCACACACTAGAAAATTCTTGCCAAAGCAAAGGTGCTTTTTTTTATTTAGTTAAAAAAAAAAAGAAAAAAAAACACCAGGAAATTTGTAAACAGGAATGGACAGGAACTGCTACGTTCCTAGGCTGATCCAGTGTGAACACGTTACACTTCAGTTTGAAGGTGGTTGGCAACTTTTTGGCAGGAATATTATTTATTTAATTAATTGGTGTGGAAAGAACCTTTTGGCTTGTTTTCCCACTCACCTTACTATCAGAAGTTTTTGCCTGTTGGATGCTCCATTGCTTCTTACATAGAGCTTTTGCAAACTACTCCCTTTTCACTTAGGCTTGATGCTTTTCCTTGAATTTCATGAACCAGCTTGAAACAGTAGCAAGCTCTGTCTTACTCTCAGATGCTCCAGCAAATCCCATGTTTTTTTCACTAAGCCATTAAGAGTTTTTTTTTCTTTTCTTTTCTTTTTTCTTTTTTTAAAATTAAAACTCTCTGGGCTGTTTTCTGGCCAGCAGCAGTTTCACCAGCTCCTAAGCTTTGGATTCTGGATGGAAGAGAACCTCCAGCTAAGTGCTGGCCCTGCCTTCTGGAAGGCCCATAGTCCATCAGTTTTAGCACAACAGCCTGGTGAGCAGGGATTGTCAGATACGTTGGGACACTCCATCAATTTATTGTGGAGACAGAAGCCCTTTTAGGAAGTACCTGGTGGTGGTGTGAGAGAGAATCGTAGGAACAAGATTTTTGCAAACATTAGAAAACCTAAAAAAAAAAATGTGTGTGGAGAATGTATTCATCTCTGCTGAGGTATTGGAGGGTCCTTTCTTCTAGAGATATCTCATTCCTAATGGGCACCAGGAGCAGAGGAGAGTGCTCAGAGGGTGGGCACAGCAAGCAGAAGGAAATCATTATGTTGGTTTTTTTCTTATCTGTTCTGCAACTTAAAACTACTCTGAAGAGACGTGTTTGGACAGAGCTCTTCACACTTCCAAACAAAAGAGCTTTTCTCTCTTCCTTCCCCTCACCCTCCCCCCAGTTTGGATGTATGGCTGGAGAAAAATGATTGCAGGCATTGTCTGGCAACAACAACCGCAGAGTCTCCTCTGGAAACAAGTTGGGTCAGGTTCATGAGCGCATGCAGAACGAGGGAAAGGAGGGAAAAAAAAAGAAAGCTCCCTGGCCAGATAAATAACTCACTTTTGGAAGATGCTTCACCAGTGTTCCTGCTGTTATATAACAGCCTCAGCCAAGATCCAGCTATTTCATATTTGCTCAAGCAAGAGAGTCATACAGGGAAAACATTACTGTGCTATGTTACTTGTTTAGTCATTGGTACTGGGAGAGGTGATATGCTAACAAAAGTATGCAGTGACAAGCATTTTAAATGTGACATTTTATTAGTTTTGCAGTAAGTAAGTGAAGATACTGATGACTAATTTCTGCTCTTATTTTAATTCATGTTGTGAACATGAAAATGAGGAGAAAATTAATTTCTCGGTGGCTGGATGGTCTCACTGACCCTGTGCATGTTTGCATTTAAACAAAAGAAACTAAATTTCTGCCCATGCATTGCTGGAAAAAGATGTCTGTAGTTTTGACTGGGTATTGTGACAAAGGGGTTTCATGTAAAGAAAGAATTTGAGTACAAAATTGGGAGCTGATTAGAGCAGTAAAATAATCAGACGTTAAAAGGAGCAAATACAGTATAATGGCTAAAAACCCAGGAGTGGGAATCAGGCCAGCTGGGGTTCTGCTTCCATTCAAGCATGCTGTGCAACTCAGAGTAAGTCAATAAACCTTGCAGTGCTTCGGTTCGACCATCTGTAGAATGGGAATAATAAAAATATTATTCCCTGTCTCCCCAAACTGCGGTGAGCCATTGAGATGGGTATTGAGTCAGAGTGCTGCAAGTTGAGAAAAGACAGATTTAAACTTTCCCAAAGTTCAGAAGTTTGCATCCAGTTCATTTCTACTTGGGAGGCTCAGCTCCACGTTTGCAATTGTAAATCTGTTTTCTTCCCACCCCTGGTAGATGCTTACTGGCCTGATGTGAGCATTCGGCAGACAAGATGCATTTATGTCCACGACGGTGTCGTTATGAGTCAAAGAAGGATGTTACTCTTTGGGAACTGTGGCAACAGGGAAAAGCATACACAGTTGAGGATGAAAAATTGAAGTGAAAACATAGGACTAGTAGTTACATTCTTTACATATTTCAGAGACCTCTCCCTAAAACAATCCGCTCAAGATCCTACTAACCCAAATCTCGCGAGCCCATGCTGTATACTTTTAATTATGACAGCATCTTTCTTCTTTGGGTTGTTTTGAGCTCTCAGATGGAGTGTGCTCCAGAGCCCAGGCATCACGAAGACATACCTTTGCTCTTCTCTCTCTGCACCCTGAGAAACCATTGAAGTGGATGAGGAATATTCTCAGCACACATAGTTCTTCACATCCATAAGTCCTGGTTAGGGCTTAAGCACGTGCAGTAAAGGGACAGTTGGGACACATGAAATACTCTACAGTTTAGCCCTGCTAAATTATCTTTGAATTGTTTCTAGCTGTAAATTGTTTTTCCTGTTAATTTTCATCTCTGATTCTGGGTTGTAGTTAGAAACAGAAGTGCTGAAATACAAGTTCAGGGCCTCAACATTGGAGTCTCCAGAGGTTGAGATAAGTTCCAGGGATGATTCCAACGATTTGTTTGCTCATTGAAAGTAATTTCCAGATCTCTGAGTAGTTCAGAAGGTGAAACAATAAAATAAATACTCTCGTGTGCATACACACATGCACAAAATATCCCCAAGGTGGTTAAAGGGGCAGAATGTTTAAAAGGCACCAGGAGCCCAGTTCAGTAAAACTGCAATGACCACAACAGTTTGGACATCCAGTCTCTTTGTAGGCTACAACTGAAATTTCTCACATCTTTTGTATGTCACTTGAAAGCCAAAAAGCAAGCAAAAGAGCAGCACAATTATTTTGTCAGAGTAAAATGTACATTTTTCTCAGAATATAAATTCTTTCATTTTGCACTCAAAAGTAATTGTAAAAGAAATATACACACGCAAAATGTTTTACTTTCTCCCGGTTTTGGCTAGCAGTGAGGGTTTTTTTTTTTTCACACAGCCCTCACTAAAAGTCTGCCGTATGGGAAGGGCTTACAGTGTGTTGTAAACAGCAGGTTCAAATCAAGGCTAAACCACTCCTCTCAGTCCAGCCAAAGCCACAGGGTGCTCAAAACTCCAATCTATTGCAATATTGGAAACAAACTACCGTGCAGTAAATTGTAAAAACTGTTTTTTCAAGTTGCTGCTCTTATATGAATTCATTTTCTTTCAGCTACAAAATAGGGTGAAAATATGAGACAAAACAAAAGGAGGAAGAAAAAAATCTTTTCAGTTACAGAATGACCTTTTTCGTGGTATTTCAATTCATAATGCTGCAAAATAGTGAATTCAAGAAATTTTAAGCAAACTACTAAGTTGAGAAGATTGCTTCTTTACATGCCCTAAAATACTTCTTGACAGGTATTTTATTTTACACTTAGCCAGATGGCAACCTGAGCCCTGAAAATCACCTTGGTTTAGCTACCTTCAAGCATTTTTTAAGTTCTGAAGTGACTTTAAAAAGATATTTCTGTTCTGATCTAATGCTATGAGATTTAATCCTGGTCTGTACATGCAGATTCTGCAACACTCAGTAAAATCTTTGGGAATTCTCCATGTAGTAAGTTTCCCATGAAGTTCTGAAAGCAGAGTTTTTGCATTTCTTATTATTGTCAAATGATTAAATGTCTTTAAAAAAAAATTCAAAGCAGTAGGAGTTTTAACAACCAGGCATCTGTGTGCCACTGAAGCTAGGAAATATTAAAGCTCATGGTTTACTCAAAGACATTATCATTTCTGCTTTAGATTGACAAGACTTAACTATCATCTGATTTGACTGTTTTTCAGTGCATGCCTTGGTCACCGACATAGCTCCATGCATCCTGTGTATTACAGTGGCAGGACTCCAAGGCAGTATTTGGCTATCAGTTTATTCACTAAATTTTTCATTCAAAATCCCTCTTGAGCTTTTCAGTATGGCTCAAATAAATTATTAGTTGGCTTAGAGCGCTGGCTGTAAATGTTTGGGCCTTTATTTGAGCGTTTAAAAAGGCCTGGGAACTATTTCAGGGAAAGTATTATTAACAAATTCTGTGTGATAAAAATCTACTATTTGTTTTGGTTTGCAACCAGGATTTTTTATTTGGGGGGAAAGGCAGGGAGGAGGTTGGTGGCAATGGGAGCCATTCATATCAGAAACAATGTCATAACTGCATAGAGAGCCTGTCTAGAAAAACATGATATTAAAAATAATATGTAAACCTCCATGGCCGAAGAGGGAGATCCCTATGGATGGCACAGGAGAGTCACAGCAGTGAGTTGGCGGCCTGGTACAAGAGTCCTGTCGGCCGCAGAACTAAAGGTTTCTTTCACTAAAAAACCATTTCAGACAGTCAGCAGGCACCCCCTGATTTCCAGGAAATGCGTGTTATCCGTATTAACTCCTTGAATACAAATCAAGGTGCAAACATTCCTTAGAAGTGGACAGAACAGACTGGAATCCCCAAGCAAGTTTCCTTCAAAGGGCGATGCCCTCCACGTTTTCCACAATTGCCCTTTGCCACAGGATTTTCCATCCAGTGATCCTCAGCATCTTCCTTTTCTATGTTAAATTCTCGCTACACGGCATTGCCAGTGGTACGTTACTCTGGTCAGGTGTGCCTGTTGGTACTGCTGGTTGTGTCGTGGGGCTTCGCGGGTTGTGTCATGGAGCTCCGTGTTATCCTGTGCAGTTTATAGATCTCGCGGCGTTTCTTCTTTAGCTGAGATATTCTTGGTAAACCAGGGTTTGATACATTCCTCAAGAGACAATGAGAGCTAAGATTTTTGACCCATGTCTTGTAAAACCACATGACCAGCTCTTACTGTTTTCTTTCCCCTCTGTATTTTTCCTGGTAATCAGGTCAATGTGTACAAAACTGGCTTAACAAATTGGGCTATAGGATCAGGATGGCTTCTTGTATCACTGAAACTGAACAATTCAAGAGTTAAATGGAAAATTTTCACCTCTAAAAATTGGATAGATTTATATTTTCCATCCATTTCCACAAATAAAAGTCTGGGAGATATTTTTTTAATCAAAACTCTAAAAACTAGACTAATATTGACACTAATTGGCTGTTCAGATGGAAGCACCTCCAGGGCCAGCCCTGACCTGAATGTTCCTGGGGCTAATCCTAAAGTTGTTAAAATGTTGTTGTTAAAAATAATTATTCTCAACCGTGCTTCTGCTCCTTTTAAAGTCCATGGTAAAGGTCTCACTGGCTTTAGTGAGACCTTTACTGATCATTCCTATCATTTTTACACAGCAATCCCAAAACACAGTCTGCTTTGGAAGGCTCCCCAGTAGGACTTGCCACCTGCTCACCCTGGGCAAAGCTGAAGATGGAAAGGTCCACTCCAACCATCCAAGGACTGTACATAGCTTATTGGCAGCCCCGTTATTTTGTAGCATTAGCAGCATTAGCAGTTGCAGTTCTGTACAGGGAAAAACAATTTACACCTCCGGGGATTTCTGCTGGAAAGACCTAGTTAGAGCCACTTACAGAACAGGAAGTTCTGCAGTTTTGTAAATTATTTTAAAACTGATAGCCCTCATGACAGGCATCTCCTCAGAGACCTGCTCCAAAGCACTTCCCAAACGAGCAGGCACTTGTGTCAACATCTCAGGAGGGCAAGCTAATGGGAAGTAAGGACTGAGAAATGATCTAGTTTTGTTGGGGAAAAGGGGGATTCATTCAAAAATTAAGAAGTCCTAAACACCTTATTTTAGATAGACCTAGCTTTTTATTTGGCCATAGTAAGAGCCTGTAAAATCACACATTCTTAGGGGGGACAGTGGAGGGGGAATGGAATGAAACTGCATCAGGGGAAATTCAGATTGGATGTCAGGAAAATGTTCTTCACTGAGAGCATGGTTGGTCACTGGAACAGGCATTCCAGGGAAGTGGTCATGGCACCAAGCCGGTCGGAGTTCAAGGAGTGTCTGGTTGATGCTCTTAGTCATATGATTTAGTTTTATCTAGTACTGCAAAGAGCAGAGTGTTGGACTTGGTGGTCCTTATGGGTCCCTTCCAACATGAGATATTCTATGATTCTAAATAACAATTTAAAAAATAACTGCTTGATTTTTAGAAGGAAATTACTTCTGAAGTAGAAAACTACTTGCTTTTTTCAGAAAAGTCTCTGACAACAAAGTAATATAATAGTTCTTTACTAAAACATGTATAATTTTTCTTTTTCTCCTTTTTTTAGTAAGAATGTGTGAGCTTCAGGTCAGATGTTTAGAGAAACCCATTAAGTGATTATTTACTTTTTTCCTGAAGCATGGCACAGTTTGTTGTTTCTGTGGCTGCTTGCACAGAGGACTGCAGAGAAATAGCAGAATCCAGATTTCCTTCACCATACAGGAAATCAAAATATGGGACTTTCTTTCCTAAATTTGATTTCTCTGAAGCTTCAAGAGGCAAAGCCACAAGTAACTATTGCTGTGTGAACAGATATATTCTTGCAGGAGGTTAGAGGCCTGTTGTTCCCCTCCTGCGCTTAGGCCCTGTATGCCCACAGGCTGAACACAGCTCTGATGTCTCCGCTTATGAACACAGATTTGAGTACAACCTTGTAGTTAGTAAGCATAGGGTTAATGAACAAAAGCAAAGTTGATTTGAACTTGAAAGCTTGGGTTCAATTCCTAGCTTTTGCCCCAGATATTTTTTGTGTGAGCACAGGCAAGATATTTAATCCTTCTGTATCTCAGTTCCATATGTATAAAACAAGAATGAAAATAGGATCTTTGTCCCACACCTTTTTTTATCTCGTCTGTTTAGACCATGCGTTTTTCAAGGCAAGGGCTGTTCCTCTCTATATGTGCAGAGAACTTGCAACCCATCGGAGCTGTGATCTCAGACGAAGCCCCTAAGTGCTATTAGTGTGTAGTAGGAGGAGTAGTAATAATAGTAATAACAACAACAACAGCAGATGGAGTTCAAATTCTGACAGACAGCTCTGAGCCATTACGCGTCCTGGAATATGAATACAATCGAGCTCAAGACAGCTACAGAGACAGAGACAAAAGTTAACAGTTTGGCAGGGCAACTGAATTTGGCGTTAGGTAAGCTGGGCTTTGCAACTTCAAACCGTGGTTTTGTTTATGTCCTTTTTTTCACCTTCTCCATACGGTTCAGGCTGTGACTGGCACTGTTTGAGAGCTGGCGTGTTGTGGGATCTACCCTGCTGCAAACAACATTTAGAAATCTGAAAAGAAGGTTTCTTTAATTAACTGAAAACCAGAGCCCATATTCTACTTGATATGAAAAATAGACCAAATTATAGTGGTATTCATAGCCTGCTGGAATGGTCGGTTGTTTTGGAAAAAAACCTGTTTTTAAAGGAAGCTTGCCAAGAAACTGTTCTCTCAGGAAATGATAAATGGCAGTTTGGAGACTTGAGTGGCCTGTACTGTATGTATGTGTCTTGGTAACTGCTGACTCAATCGTGCATGCTCCTGATGGCTCCCACATTCACAGCACCGGGAATTTACAATCCTGATTCACAAACTCATTACTGTGCTGCAGGTCGGGACTTTTACACATGGCCTCAGGATTGTTTTATCTGAAAACAATGCAAACACATTTCTTTAAATGACACTTCAGATAACCTTTTGGTTATCATTACTTTTACAGCATATGCTAAAATAAATGGCAATTTCTTTACCAAAACTATTGTTTCTTTTAATACATTCCACCAGGTTTAGTGTTTCCTGTTTGGATTTGGTTTTGTTGTTTATTTTTAATAGTATGTTTTCTATGAAGTTGTGCAGTTTTAGGAAATCTAAATAACAGAAGAAGGAAGACCTGCCCACTCTGTCAGTGCTCCTTGCCTTTGGTAGAAATGGCGTTACTTTTATACTGAGGACAGCATGAAACCTTGGAGTGCATTTAATTGAAGGAATCACCTACCAAAAGCAACTTTCTGCTCTGGGATTTGCCAGTGAGAAATCTGCTGATGGTTTTTAAGTGCTGACTGACGGATGAGGAGAAGAGGAACCTGCAGGTATCTCTGCTCCCTCTGACCACTTAAATGCTGGGTTTGAGGTTCTATGCCACTGATTCTTCGAGTTTTGTACACCCAGCTAAAGGAGGTACCAGCACAGACTAATATCGGTGTGAGCGGGGACTGCTGGGGGAGAACTGCAGCGGCTGAAGGTGACTTAGAATGGGGAACTACACCAGTGAAAAAAATGAATGCTGGCCTTGGCATTTGAGTTCAAGCATAATAGTAGGTACATAAATAGCACCTGTGCATCACAAAGTGAATAAAATTAAATTAGTTGACATTACTCATATGGTTACAAGTTTTGCTGGGTCGGGCATTACTATACAATGAGAGATGGAAAAAATGTCATTTACATGAGTCAGAAGAACATGTACTTAAACCTCAAAATAATGCCAAACTTCGGATTTCAACAGTATCTGATTACTCTCTTAGTTTTCTCTATTGATTCAAACATTCTGGATTGTCTTCTTTTGCCCAGCAATTACAGTCTTTCACCTTTAGAGACTTTAGAGAGTGAGTGGATTTCCAGGGTTGCCTAGTTTTGCAGCATCAAACTGACTGCTTTAGCAACATAATGATGTCTGTCTCCTGGGGTGGCTGATTTAAAACCTTTGCCATGAGCAATGACCCCCGAGTGAGTGAAGTGCGTAATTAGTACAGGTGTTCACTGTACTAACAAAAGCATTTTTAGGCTCTGGGACAGTCTGCAATGATTGAGTTCATGTCATTTTCTGCACATGGCAAGCTGCTTTGTCCAGCACGGATACACAAGCCTTAAATTAACTGTAGAATTATAAATAGACTATGGTTGCAATATGTCGGGAGAGAAACCTCGTTTTGACCTCTTGTATTGTGCAAGCATTGTTACGGAAAGTTATAGACTATGTGTTTCACATATACTTACTTCTGCCCAAGTACATGGATCTTCCTCGCTGAAAAGCTCCCCGGGTGTCAAGGACACTCAGAGTAAGGGGAGTGTTGAGCACCTGGCAGCCCCATGTCGCAAACGGGTTTGACAAAGTTTGACCTATGTGAAATATTCATATAGAAATATCTCCTTGGAAAATTACACTTATTTCTGTGTGTCAGTTGTATGTGGAGAACCGCTGTGATTTAAACAAGTTTTTTTCTTTAGTCAGAGGCTTATTTTGCTATTGTACTAGAGGGTCTGTTGTGCAGCAGCAGGGAGGAAAAAAAAAAAAAAAGACAAAAAATCAAGATAAAGTGATATTTGTGATGATGTGTCTGTATGTCTGCACATCATCTGCAGGCCGTGGATTTATTAGTTTTTCAGTCAGTAGAACTGTTATATAAATAATGCATATCAGAGCTGGTCACACATGGTCTTCTCACTTGCTCATGTACACTGCGAGTACTGTCTGAGCCACAGAGGGATAAGTGCAACCAGACCTCCTCTGCCTTCTCTGTAAATCAGCTTTTAAAAGGCAGTGTCAGACACTTGCTTTGTCACAACAGTCCGTGTCCCATCTAGAAAGATCCATCCTTATGGTTATTGTGGGGTTTTCAGGCCACATGGGTGCTGTTCCTGACTCAGACATTTTCTGCAGGACCTGAGGCAAGTCATTGCACCTTCTCTGGGTTCCATTTCCTCAGCCATGAGTACTGTGTATCATAAAGCATTTTGAGGCTTGGAGGTCAAAAATGGAAACAGAACTTGGTATTTTTATCATTTTTATTCTTCCCACTGACATTCAGCATCTATTTTAAAACTTAGATATAATTTCAGATTATTTCTTGATTTGAGCAAACTGTTGCTTGAGTATATAAATCAACAGTGCACGTGCCATTAAGTAAAAAGTAGAAACGTATACCTGAACTGTGATGCTTGAGACTGAATTAATTCCATTCAGATTTCAGAGCAGGTGTGTCAGAGTTAAAATTGTTATCCGAACCTCTTTCACTCTTTCAAGGAAACTATGCAAAGGGAAAATAAGAAACGCCTGTAGCTAAACCTGTTTGTGCGGTGATACGCAGATCTTCCAAGTAAAGCGTGGACTGGCTTCTGTGAGCACAAATGATCGCTGTCCAGAAGGAGCAGGCTGCAGCTTGCTCCGGGACACAGTGCCGATTCCCTGTTGCTCCCTTCCTGAAGTGCCACTATCAATGAAGTCCTTCCTAGCTGATGCCCGAGACAAACTTGGTCCTTCTGTGCAGGACCATCCTTTGAATGAGGGTTAAAGTGATGTCTGTCATCACCTACAGCCACTGAAGATCCTGTAGCACTCTTGGTCTTAGACGGGGCTGGGTAGCTTCTTTCTGCCACCGTGATGCTCTATGCTACCATCGTATGACTACTCTGTTCCTATGTGTAAATGCTGTGCAGTGTTACCGATGCTGCCTCCCATCACAGAGAAGCTACATTTTGTTATGGATTTAACAGGAGCTAGTGCAGTCCTTAATGGCAGGGGTTTGAGGGGAGAGATGCAGCTCCAAACCATTCTCCTTCTTTGTGAATTTGATAGTAGTTCTGGTAGGGGGTGTGAGTGGAGAAGGGAAACATCACAAAGCAATATGTGCAAGACTGTCACCACCTCTGCCTGAAGGATCTTCCGGTATTTCATCATGTCTAGACTGTGTGTGCTGTGTTATCTTGTGTAGAAGCCTCCTGTATCATAGGATAAAATTACAAAGCCCAAATCCTTTTTTGTTTTGAACAGTAATGATCGTCATTATCTTAAGAACAAACAATCCAGGCTACTGCCTATAAAAGAATAGCAAGAGATGGATGCACATCTAACATCTGGAGCTGGGCAGATCATTTAGTCTTCAAGCCTGTCATGATGATTAATCAGCTAGGAAAGACTGTGAGCCTTTTGCTTCTACACTGCCAATAGATCCACTTTTTGAGTCACAGATTACCAGTCCAAATGAATGCCCAGTGCGGCTATATTCCTGGAAGAAGCCATTGACAAAGAAAACCACTATGGATTTTTTGTTATCTTTGTCATCCATTAAATTTTTCAAATTATTTTATCAAATATTTTCAAAATATTTCATTATCTTATTAGAAATATTTGTTTACTTTTAAAGTCATTATAGCTTAAAAAGTTATGGAGAAGATCCTTGATATTTTAACAATCAGAACCAGAGGGAAACCTTCAATGGAACCAGTTTGGAAAGTTAACCCATGCAGAACTTGTTACCAGCAGCAACCAAATGATCTGTCTCTTACTTTTCAAAATCAGGAAATTGGCTTAAGGCCATAAGGTTGTCTTTAAGCCAAAAAAAAAAAAAAAGAGAGAAACAAACATCAGAGTCTTTAAAATCTAGTTTCTGAGACCTTGGTATACACGGAAGACCTGTTTTCAAGATTTTCTCTTCAATAAGTGTTGTTTAGAAGCTAACTCTTGAAATTGAAGCTGGTCTTGCATAGCTGGTTGGCTTCAGAACTCAGAATTTAAAGAAAAATATATAAAACTACAAAATGCGTAACAAAATAATCACTTCATTTCCCCCAAATTCAACTGGCAGAGCTGTTGAACTCCTGCAGGCATGGTAATGACTTTGTATGACCCATGAAATTTGACTGAAAACCCTTCTTCATTAGCAGTTGGTTGCCTTTGTTGTAGTTTTGCTCCTGGTATCCGCAAGATCTACTAGTTTGCCTTTATGAATAATGCCATGACAGCCAACAAGCAGTTTCTTTTCCTTTTAAACATGGGTTTCCACTGGTAAATATATTATGTTCTCGTTCGCTCGTTGGTTATTTCCTGGCTTGTGATTGATTGTATCTACCTCCACTTTTTAAAACAGTCAGTAAACGAATGAAATGTGGTTTTGGGGTGTCCAAGGCAACTTGATTTAAGAAGGTGCAGGGCACCTGCATCTTCTCTGGATTTCGAGGCTTTTGCCGGGTGCTTACGTTTCTACAGAATTAATGCATTTTTATTTTTAGAATATTCTGAAGGAGATATTTCCAAGGATATGATTTCAGCAGAAGTGAATGGCGGTTGGAAAGGCTGGGGGAGTAGGGTGGGCTCGCAGACATTTTATCACCGATAAATTTCACCTCTGATCTCTGCGCAGCCCCTGGGAACGAAAAGTGCCTTTGGAATTGTGTGTGGTTTTCTTTCGTTCCACTGAGCTTTCCCACTGAAATTTTCTGTCTTGCATCTGTGTCTTTGTAAAGCTTAATGCAATGGCAAAACAAGAGGCCGCCTTCTTTCTGAGGAGGAGGCTCAAGCATACAAGAACACAGCCCTGGTTTTGTGTGTTCAGAATGGGTGCAAACTTGCCACCTTATTTATCACCAGAATTTCTAACCCTCAAATGCCGTGGCCCATAAATGACTTCTCCATAATAATATTTATCAAAGTATTTCTGGTCTAATTATTCATGCTGAGCTTGTTCTCTAAAAATTTCTCTTGAAAGAATCTTTTTAAAGATTTTTCTTTTGAAAACAAATTCATGACCACATCAAACAGAGATTCATGTTGCCGTTGGTTTAATTACCAGCAGCCCTCAGGGAATCTCAAAACTCGCTGTTGTTATAATTGCTTCTCTCCCTTTCTCTCCCCCGCTCCTTTACCCCTTCCATTTTTGATTGCTTAATTTTTGATTGATTCATTTTTTTTAAGCTCATTGTAGGTACAAAGGAGTTTATGTCCTTTTTTGCCCACAGAGTAACTATCAAATCATAAATAATGAGTATATTACAGATGCTAGAAAAAGGAACCGGCCAAAAATATTTTTTTAAAAAAAAACAGTTGAAGTCATCTTGGTTTTTAACATTTCAAGCAAAAAGCAGATAGTGGTGTCCTTCCCTACGCCTGCTATGCCATAAGGTCAGATCCATAACCTGTGGATGTGTCTCACTTTCCATTCCAACCAGAAAACCCAGTGCACCTCGCCTGGCTTTACTCCCTTTGAAAAGCAGTATGGATGCCTCATTTGGGTGAAGCGTGAAACATAACATAAGTGATGCTGACCTAACTCAATGTGATACATGGCATGTTTGCTTTAAAAGAGCAGCAGTCTCAAATCTGTTTTGAATTAGGAAAAGTGTTTGAGAGAAAGAAAGGAAAAAGGGAACCGTTTCGTAACAGGCATCTGAAAAATAACAGTTTGGAGGAAGGAGGAAAAATTGTCAGGCAAAAGCTAACAGTTAAAGCTGAAAAATGTATTTCTAACACTGGGGATTATGAGTGTATATCTTATTCTTTGTTTTTTTAAAAATAAAATCTTGGCAGCTTACGTGCAGACTGTGATGATCCAGAATGAGAACAGCTACTCAATGGTGAAATTATCAGCAGTACTCCAGCAAGAGGTTATTAGTCATAGTCCCAGTATCGTACGAGAGCCAGAGCCAAGGATTCAAGAAGCAAAACATTCCCCTTTGGAGAGAGGTCAAGATTAGTCACTTTTGTTTTCTTTAATTGGTGAGACTGGTGGGGGGGTGGATTGGTTTGGGGTTTATTTTGTTGTGGAGAAGAGTTTGGGACACATTTTTGTGCTAGTTGGCTCTTTTGTTTTTTTAACCCTAAAGTGTTGTAAATATGCCACTGTTTCACATTGGAAGTAGGACTGTACAGCTAGGAGAAAACTCTTGTCTGATAGCCAGACTTCTGACAACAGAAATATGGAGTGATATTCAGAGGCTGTACTGCCGTGATTAAACCAGCAGAAAGAGTCCTCAAGAGGCAAGTACCACGGGGAGTTTTCTTCACATCTGTGCAACTGAGGCATCTGAAATATAAATGCCTGTTAGCTAAGCAGAGTCTTTTATTTCCCCTGCAGATAGGTATTGGGGAGCTCAACCAGAAGGACCCAATGTAGGAATGTTTTGCTGAGCAAGAATGTGATTGTGAATGAGAAAGCAATCAGTTTTCCAACCTTCTCTCACATTAAAAAAAGAGAAAAGTGCTTTGAAGTTTTCTTTGAGATCTGAAGGTCTGCCCAGGACAGGGGATAATATATTTAAAGTTTTGTTAGAAATCCTCCTTCCAAGCTGAAGTTAAAGATGTTTAGCATATCTGAAGGTGGGCCGTTAACCATAATGCCTCAGTTTTCCCCACTTTGTGACAGCAATAACACTACCTGTCTACTGCAGTGTGGTATGGTATAGGTACAGGAAGGTTCGCAAAGTGCTTTGGGTATAAGATGCACTAACGACTGCCATTTGTTCTATAACTGTATCCCAACTGTTGGATAAGGGTAAGAGGCTTTCTTTCCTGGTTTCTTTGATCAATACTTCCCTTATATTTCTTGTTATCTCAAGCCTGTTTGCCATCCTCCATAAGGCTGGATTTCAATTTAAGCATAATTTGGAAAGGGTTTATGAGGATGGTGCTAGATGGATGTTCAGTGATTTCTGTGGATACATAAATGTCTCATACTTTTGGTATCATTGATTCACTTTATAAGGAAAGAATCCCGCTCCTCTTGCCAACTTGTGTCTTATTTTTAAATGGAAATGGAAGACAGTTGTGTCTGGTCAAAGAGTTATTATTTCCTGAAGGTGGGGCTATAGTAAATGAAGATAAGCAAATTCTTGAAAAATCAGAGTATCCAATTAATAGGATAGGGGGATTTTATCTTCTTTAGTAGCTTCTGATAAAAGTTATATTTAGAGACAAGACCCTAAACTTCACTTTCCTGGCTTCATGCAAGGAGAGAAAAACATTCCAAGCTCCCTTGTTCATTTGCTGATACTCTGTTAGTTTAGAGGAAAGGGTTAAAAAAAGAAATATCTGACCTTTGTAATATTTTAGAGAAAAAAATGCTGTATCCTGAGGCTGTGCTGGGCCAAAGACTGTAGATTTTGGACACTGTCCTAACTTGAAAATTTCCATGTGTTTTAAGTCTTGTCTCATTTATCTACAGCAAGAGTCAACCACAAATTTTAATTGCTTGGCTATAGCCCTCTGGATGCCAGATAGATCTGCGAGCGTTGCGCACATCTGGGCACACGCTCAGCGCTGCAAGGCCGGCACAGCCTGGGGAGCGATGAGCAGGCACAGGGGCTTCGCGACCCAAATCTGCACCTAGAGCTACAGAAAGATTTTCAGCAAGAGTGGATTTCCAGTGCTTTGGGTGTTTCAAATAAGCCAGATATTTTTGCAAGAAGTTGTTAACAGCAACAATAAAAGTGCTGAACCAAGTGCTCAGTTCTCTCGTCTCAAGTAGCAGCCGTATCCAGTCTGTGCATCCCCTCCAGCCACATCCATCGCAGTCCTCATTTCTGTCTTGACTCACAGCATTTCAGGTCATACCTTTCTGACTTTTTTTACCCTCTGGGCTTTCTGAATCCTCTCCACTTCTAAAATAAGCAGTGCCCCAAAAACTTTCCACCTTTTGAGGTCTTTTACTCTGCAACAGTCCATGGCCAAGTGTATTTCACTCTCCCGTAACTAATTCTTGTTTGCCAGTGTCCTACCCACCTCCTTGTTAGGAGAGATATGTATTCATCTTACCTTGTTTCTTTAGTCCAGCAGCAAGTCATAACCAGGTGAAAGTGACAGATAAAAGCAAAATCAACTTGTGTGCTTGTAACTTTTGATTTCTATTTATTTCTCATCATTTATAAGATCTTCAAGGAGTTGCTCTCTTATATAAGCACAACACCTGCTGTTGCTGCTTGTTTCTTTGTAGGTCGTATTTAATAGTTCCTCTTGTACCTGAAGTTTCACCTGCTGCTGATCTGCAGCCTTTATTCACCTCAGGATTGCCTACGAGTTGTGTCTAAGTGGCTGGAAATAGTCAAAGATAGCTGTGAAGGCTTCTGTTTTATTTTATAACATCTCCCTCAATTACTGCTCTTCCTGAAGGCTGTATCTTCATTTTCATTTGGTGAAAAATGGCAGCATCATAAAAGAGGCAGTTATAAAAACATGCTGCCAATATTCCATGTTTTTAACATATCTGCTGTATTTTATATTTTCTGTATTTAATCACACTTTATTGAAGTTGCTTTCTCATATCAGTTTTTCAGGTTTTGACCTGTCAGAGCATGCCTCTTACTATTGTTGGTTTTAAGTAGAATTCAAGGAAGACATCTAATCTCAAAACTGGCATTACGGTTGTGATTTATGCTCTTCTACGAACTGTGAAAATCCACATGACGGAAATGGAGCTGAGCAAATAGTTAACCAGAATGTCACATTTCCAGAAACTTTGAGGAAGCTTTCAGGAAAAGGAGTTTGTTGCAGAAATGGACATTTGGAAAGGAAAAATAATTCTCTGCGGTATAGTTTCTCGCTTATCAAAAGTGCTTTCCCAGTTCTAATGGAAAGGAAGAATGCATAAATCAACCCTGTCATTTCTTCCATTTCCTATACCTTGAGCATCTGGTACCCTAGAGCTTGTGCTGCACAATCAGGACTAAAATCTTCAAACAAACAAAAACTACTTTAAAATGCCACAAGTGTTATAGCCAGTAATCAAATGGCCACATGTTGGTGTTACAAGCATGTTTTACTTCCCAACATAATTAAGAGAAATGACAAAACTGGGTTTCTATACAGTGCGTTCGGAATTTGCTATGCCAAGTCAAACCCTTTTTAATAGCAGTTCACTGATATCAAGGTAACTCCTCGATAATCAGAGCCGGTGACTGGCTTATAAATCCTGGTTATTTCTGAGCTCAGACATGGACTCAGTGACTCAGAAGTTTCTTCCCAGCCCCAGGTCATCACCCTCTGTTGA
The DNA here is from genome assembly GCF_000690775.1 of Eurypyga helias. Classification (NCBI taxonomy): domain Eukaryota; kingdom Metazoa; phylum Chordata; class Aves; order Eurypygiformes; family Eurypygidae; genus Eurypyga; species Eurypyga helias. Next base: position 123,899 of record NW_010226053.1, read on the forward strand.
AAGCGCAAGCAACACACGCTGATTAATGGAGAATTATCAGCAGCCAATGAAGGGTTATTACTACAAAAAATAAGGGGTTTGTTACACTTTCAAGATGTGTAGGAGAAAGATTTTACTACAGAAATAGAGTAAGATGAGACTAGCAATAGTCTCAGTTTAGTGAAAAAAACCAGACCAATCTCAAAGCAAAGAAGAGATTGGCACTGATAGTTTTATGTAAGAGCTGATTTTAGGACACAGTGTGTAGCAAGTGCCTTTATTTCCAAAGATGTTTTTTGTCTCAACGTTATCCATTTTATTTGTCATTTCATAGAGTGGTTATGGTGTTAACATAACATCTTCGTGGACTAGAGTGACTTGTCACAAGCAACCCCAAACCATGTTGATTTTGTTCCTCAGAGGCTCAGCCTTTATATTTTTCTAGCGATGAGTGATCTTATATTGAGGAGAGTGTTTTCTCACTGGCTTCAATTCCTCTATCCTTCCCTGAGACACTGCACACATACTCCCTTCTTTGGCCAAGTCTCAAGAGAAAGTGCAGACAGTCTGGAGAACAAATCTTCCTTCATGCAGATTACATTCTCCTATAAACACCTCAGTGACGGATATATAACCTCCAGCAAGACTGCTGCCTAATCTCTGGCAACAAAATAAACAAATCAAAGCCAGAAGCTCTGATAAGGGGATTTGCAAGAATCTGGGAACTTGGGTACTGTAAATGGAAGGAAGACTCTTCCTGTGATTTTTGAAGAATCATGTACCTCGAAAGAGAAGCTTTCTTTAATAATACTGAAATTATTGGTCTCTCCTGCCACTATTACAGAGAAATATTTAAAATAAATCCTCTGTGAAAATTCCCACACCTATCCCTGAGCTCCTCCAGAAACCCATCATGTTTATTCCTATCCTCAGGGACCTCAAAACTAATGCATTAACTTTTAGAAATATTGAATTACCAAAATGTGCAGGGACTTAGCAAGAAGAGGAGTCAGGGAAGCTGCTCTCTGAAGATTCCCCAAATATTCTCCAGAACAGGACTTAAACAGCATGGAGCTCACCAAAGAAAAAAGTGATTTATAACCACACCTTCGCTTGCAAAGCACACTCAGTCTTCTTAAGCACTGCTCAATGCTGATACCTTCCTTCATATCATTGCCATTAACAGGTATCATAAGTTCTGGAATATTTTTAGCCTCTTGCCTTTTCTTCAACTGAGTCATTAGTATGCCTGATGGTGAAATTTTGTTAACAGGACATTTCTGTGTATTTTTCTGAAATACAAAGCTAGCTCATTACTTAGTATTGAATAGCGAACGCATTAGGGATTCTGTGCAACACCGCTTATGAGGATGCACAGTTGAAGAGAACTTTTTCTTTTCCTAGAA
>NW_010226053.1:125314-149181 GCF_000690775.1 Eurypyga helias
CCACGCTACAGAGCAATAGGATCTTCCTTATTACGAGGCCACCACGAGTGATAAATACATGAAGATCTCCCTTGTCATCTTCAGTTATTTTTAAAAAGTGCCTCAAAGAGTTGGTTCCCTAAAAAGCTGCAACCTCAGGAAAGAATGCTACTCAAGTCAGGATAGCAGACTTGGGAGTCTAATGTTGGAAAAGTAGCTCAAATTTCCCTTTATCACATTTTTCATTTGGCAAAGTGTAGCTTGCAGTCTGGTTTTCCTCTTCTCCTTTAGCAGCTTCACGCTTGGCTTTCCATATTAACAAGCACAGTCCCCCTGAACCCACTGAGTGAGCACTGTGCTGATAAAGAATGTCTTTATTAAGCACAATTTATTTGTTTAATCAGTCAACCGTGTTAAGAGCATAGGTAGTTACACACTACCATTCTGTCCAAAGGGACTGTGATTTTTACCCTTAATAATATTTACTTTTGAAATCTCTGAGTAGAGAATGAAGGGCAGGTGAGACACCTTTAACTGACAGCGTTAATCAACCTTGATCACTGCAGATCACGGAGCAGCACTTGACATAACTTGTTAGTAATTTGTGATCTTTGTGGCCTAAATTATGCCAAACGCTAAATTTTGTGCTTTAGCTGCCCCACTATTCTGAATATCCATGGCTGAAAATACTGTTCCACTCAGCTCCATAATTCCGTTTGTCCTCAGCCCTTCCCAGTAAATCCCTATAATATGTTTTGGGAGTGGAACTCCAGAGTGCTGCTCTTCAGTTCTCTGTTACAGGGGTGTATAAAGGACACCCTCCTCCAGAAGCCCCTGGAGCCACTCAGGCTTCTTTGTTGGTTTTGGTTTTTTAAACAAAAGCAAGGAAATAAATTAATTATTATATTTTATGTGCTGAATCGTACCATGAGTTTGGTATGAATGCTTAAAATTACAGGGCCTTTAAAAATAATATAATGTGAAGATCTGCGGAACTGTAATAGATAAATTCTTCATTATTTTGTTCTCTCATCACAAGAACAGTTTCTGACATGTTCACTAGCACTTCCTGGAATGCCTTCAATACCTTTATAGAAGTTGGCATGTCCTTTTATATCCAGTTGTAGAGGACTGCTTCCCCTGAAAACATTAAGGTCTAAGAGGACCTTAACTGTGTCATCGTCCTTAGTATATTGGGGGGGGAGTCAGAGTAGTCACGTGCTTTTTGTGACTTTTTAGGGAGAGCAAAAATCTGTAACGCAGCTTTATTTCTTCCTGATGTGCCATTTAAGGTTTGTGCTCTGATCTTTCAACCTTTGTGAAGAACTATTTGTTGGGAATTTTTACTCAGTGCACTGCATGGATGGGGGTTTTTATTCATTTCTAAGAACTAGGGTCCAAACTTGTTTAAATCTGCTTCTCTCCATCTGTGCTCAATCTATGATCCTTAGATATTTTTTTTAAAAAAAACTTACCTCAGAGGATGGAAAAATGTTGTTTTCAGACAATATTTCAGTAAGACTTAGGAATAACTGTGGTGTGTAATTACTGAAATTTCAAACACAGCTTCCTTGCCCCAACAACTATAAAATACAAAGGAAATTATTTGCATATAAAGAATTTGATTATCCAAACATCATGCTTCTAATGAAACATAAATCAGCTAGAAACAGCTTACTTAGTTTTTCCTAAAAGAAACAAATCAGTCTGAGTTATTTTTCTACATAATTAACACTGTTTGCTGTTTCAAGTAGAGGGATCAGAATTGTCCAAAGTAGTTAAGATTATAGCAACATCAGCAGTTTTTCTGTTTTCTTTAGTTTTATTCATTCTGGCATCATAGCTAATTTCTAATCAAGTAAGTGTGTTTGAAAGTATGATTCAGGAGAGATGATACACTTCTCCATGCTAAGGCTGCATAATGCTACTTTAATAAAAAAGGGTATTGCACACAATGACATTTTTCTAGTGGGTATAATTATCTCTGCAGCAAACAAGTGAGCCATGTATTTCGGGATGTTTGTTTGGATGACGATGGGCAGATTGGGCATGCTGATGAGCAAGGCTTTTCACCAGCAAGCTTCTTACTCTTGTTCATCAGAGGCCTGTGATGACAGTAGAAGTTGCCTTCTGATGGCTTTTAATTCTGCCTTTAAAATGTCTCATACTTAAACAGACACCCCTTTAGCAGGACTGAAGAGGAGAGCCCATCATCCCACTGCCATCTGATTTACAGATGTCATCTTTTCTGATCCAGCCCCAAGAACCACGAGCAGAGCAACCTACAGAAATCCAGACTGCTCCTTCTCTCGTAATATCCAAAGAATATGTTACTATTTGGGATTTACAATTCAGTCCAAGATTGATCCACAGCCCGCCAAAGTCACTGGAAGTCTGTGATTGCCAAAAACTACCACTGACTTCAGCGTGTCTTGGAGCAGGCCCTTCACGGGTGCAGAGCTCCCTGGGAAATGGCTTGCTTTATTGGAAAGCAAAACTGATTAAACAACAATTAAACACAACCAGCGATCTGGACCTCCCTCCTCAAAAGCTTTGTGACTTCAGAGCCCTACCCCAATAAGCAGGAACGTGGAAGACAAAGGTCTTTACTTTTTATCTCATATGGCTCAGCTCAGTAGTAATTAGCTTCTGCCTCTGCTTCTGTGGGCCTCCTGCACTCCACAGCTGCAGCAGCCAAACCTTGTTCCCTAGGAACAATTAGACAATTATCTCTGGGAATTCATTTCCCAGCAAGAATACTCACATCTCACTTCTCTCCAGTACTTCATCACCACACTGCACAGCTGTTGAAGGACTATCCAGATCTCGGTCCAATCTACTGTCATGTTCAATAGCTCATCACTGCAAGAGTTTCATAAAGGCACATTTTCCAGATATATCTTCAATCTGTGTTTCCTTTGGTAATCCCTGGCTGGAATCACAAATTAAGAAATATATATTAAAAAAATCCCCTAGTTAGTTTAGAATGATTAGCAAAAAGACATTTCTTTTTGGAGGAAAAGTTGTCCTCAAATTCTGAAGACAGCCATTTGTCTGCAGTCTTCCATTACCATCCTTCCAGCACAGCTGTCTCAGAGAGCAAGTAATACCTGGGCAGTGGGGGATGGAGGAATGAAATATTTTTGCAGGCTTCGCTACCACTGATTTGTACTGTCACGCTTGGAGTGTCATGAGTTTTCCACCTGTGATGGGCACCATTTGGGTAAAGCGTGTCTTTTCTAAGGGAGTGAACAAATAGTGATGAAATGAAAACCTGATGATCTGCTCAATTTTCCATCTGTATTTTCTTCTAAAAATGTTGAACTTATGTGTTCTTCAGCTTCCTCATTTGAAGAATCCCATCTTTCAACAGCCATTTCCATGCAGAATTACTAGTGTTTCATGTACCATCTAGGGTTCTTTGCCTAATGTTTTCAAAACCAGCTGCAAAGTATAAATCTCTGGCACCTCATATTTTTAAATCACTGTATCTGCTTCCCTACTAGTTGTACAAAGTGTTTGAAAAAGAACTGCATTTTCTGTACGGTGGAAAAACATTTTGGTCTCTGCTGAAATCCTCCAGGTTTGTTGATGTTCTGCTCAGCCTTAGTGTCTTTTACTATCCTGTGTGATACTTGGATGTTAGCCAGGCACATATAAATTGCTCCCAGTCATGCTTTCTCTGGCGGGTTTATGTGCCTTTCACTACTTTCTAGCAGATATTTTAGGCAGCAATTTATTCCTATCATGTTTTTTTCTACTTACTTTCTTTTCCCTTTTTAAAACGTATTACATCTTTTTGCCTAGAATTTACTTGGTGTTTTAGGATCACTGCGGATCGATGGGTCAGAGACTACAATGGCAAAATCATGGATTTCTCCTTAGGCTTGTAGAAGGGAGTAAGAAAGGCTCTTACTGCCCAATGTCAGTGCTTGCCATGCCAAGGGGGAGAGAGTGCCATGACTTTGAAGCTGGAAGTGCCCATCAGGACACCTGGCTCAGTACACTGGAGGCAGCACAGAGAGGAGGCTTCCCTTGCCAGATAAAAGGGGTGGTACAGATTACTTCTTGATTGGAAAATACAAGAAACCAGAGACTGAATCTGTGGTGCTCCTAGAATATTTCATTCTTAGTTTTCCTCTTGAGTACCACAAGTGTACACCAAGTGTATAAGTTTTGGACAAATCTATAACCAAGTGTCTATTAAGTATCCTGACTTTTTCATTATATTTGTCCTAAAGATTAGAAGAAAGAGCAGAACAAGCTAAAAAGAGAAATTAAATTATTTAAGAGGCTTCTGTATGAAGACAGAAGCAAATGAGCATTATGGATTCAGGCTGAACCCTGCAACCCTCCCCAGTTGAAAAATTAGCTTTCACCCCTCTTAGAAGAGTTTCTGTCTTGCTGTGAATCATGTCATTCAAATGGCAATCCTAACTGCCATTGGGAGGGTGAGAGCGTAAAACCGAACCGTGCCCCACTCCCAGCCCTTGCCACAGACCCCAGCTGCTATGCACCTGCATCGGCAAAAACATCTGTAGGGCCTTTTGTGGCCTGATATGCTTTTTGGGCCCAAATGTAACAAAGAGCATCAGTCAGCGTGTTAGAAGTTTATCGTGTTTTCAAAAAAATATGGACATAATAACAAAATAATGTTACAAAGTAATAACAAAAATACACAAATACTCAGTTCTGGGACTTAATTCTCTCTCCCAGCACATCTCTTTAAAAGCCCATTTGTCGTGCGTTCATCCAGATATAAAACGAGTGTCAGAGCACATACCAGAGGTGAGTATCAACAGGCCTGTCCTCATCCAACTCTGACCTCTGGCATTCAGCTTCCAATGCTCTGCTTGATGCTCTGTGAATCTGTGGTGTCCTCGCAGAGGTTGTTGAGATCCTGATCAAGAAAACTGTCATTTAAATATTGAATTTGTATCACATGGCTTATTGCAGTCTTCTCATGTTCTGCTGCTAAACAAACCTTCCTTTTGCCTTTGTAGGTTACACAGATGGACCAGAAACTGAACCTCATTACAGATATGCTGCATCATCTGGTTTCCCATCAGCAGGGGGATCAGGGGAACAACAGATCATCTCAGAGAGGTAACATCAGCTCGGATCTTTTCCTCCCTAATAACACCCTGCCAACCTATGAGCAACTGACAGTACCAAGAAGAAATGAAGATGACATACCCTGATGTGGTATAAGTCTGGGTTGGATTCTTCCCTCCTTTCTCCTTTAAATGGAACTGAACGTTGAGAACCTGGAAGGAATGAAGTTCATCAGCCATCCAAGAAAACACACGGCTGCTGTATCTGTACCATTAGTCTCAAATACGCTCTTCTAAAGCCGCTCCTAACAGCCAAAGGATTGCCAGGCGGTCTTCTACCAGGCAAAACTTACGGAAGCTCCACCCTGATTTTGTTCACGAACAAATGATCAGAACTCGTTATTTCTCAGAAAGACCAGAATGATGTAAAGACAGGCAAGATGGCAAGGATTTAGAGCTCCTTTAATAATAATAATAGTAATAATAATAATCTAATAATACTTGAACTTAGATGGAAAAAGTGCATTCTGCTTATGACTCTGCAGATAGCAATGTATTTCTACTACTAAGGTTTTTAAAACAAGCTAGGATAACATGTTTTTATTGCATAAACATACACTAACATTCTAGAGAATGACAAACCACACACTGAATTATTTTCTTTTGCTGTTTTATTTTAACGTTGCTACATAAACAGTTATCAGTTAATGACCAGGTTTTTAAAATCTGTTTTTCTTCAGGGAGGAACTAATCCTTAATCTGGAATAATACTATTTATAGTGGAAAGTTCTATGGATTTTTTAAGATATCAGTTTTTCATGGGGAGACAATAAAGTATTACATAGAAAAAATTATTCTGCTTTCTAGACAATTCTTGCCAAAGAATTTATATATAAATATAAAACACAGTGGTCTGAATGTACTTGTCCTGAAATAGTTTTTTAAACAGAAGGCCCACTGCTTCTAAAATCTGCTGGGTTTTAGCTTACGGTCGCCAAGGATAGTAGAAGAGGCTGAAGTGACTGGGCTTGCTGGTCCAGTGCTTGAGCTAGCCACTTACTGAGCATCCATAATCCTTGCAGGAATTGAGGCCCCAGTTCAGGAAAGCATCTCTCATCCAGACAGCATGTATGACAATTTGAATAGTTTCCTGAATAACCTCTTGGGAATTTTAACTCCCTACAAGAGTCAGTAGGTATTGAAAAGTGCCAGCTCTAATTTAGAAGACCAGGGGCCTCAGCTACAACCTACGGAGCTGAACCATGTTACTCCACATGATAGTTGCAATAAAGCCAGCAGCAGCTGGCTCAGTGTGAGTTTTCAGATACACAATGTGAGCAGGATTTGGACTTGGATTACTGAGGTTGGAACAACCCTTGCAGAAAGTCAGCACCTGCACCATAATAGCCCTGCTTTGATTGTGGAACAGCTTTAAAGCTGACAAGAGTGTCAGGAAAAGCTATTTAGTCCAATATGGTGGTGGTGGTAGCCCATACCACTGGCAGAAGCGGGAGATGTAGACAGGTTGGTCAGCTCTTGCACTTTGAGCATCATACACATCCAGTGTGATTCCCCTCCCTGCAGAGCCTGTACCCCATGGCGGTCCCTCTCCTGTAAAACTGATGCCCTAAAGGCTCGTAACTTTGCACAGCAGTTAACGTCACTGGTCTTCAGTATCTTTGAGAAATCTGAAATACTGATGTGTCATGAACTGAGATTGCAGGGAACCTTCTGTAGTGCTGCTTATATTCCAGGCTTTCTTTTCAACATTTCATCTCTTTCACTTTGATTGCAGAGAAAAGTATGCTGTATTTAACTTCCCAGATTATAATTATCCAGCTTCACTGCTGTTCAGTAGATAACTGTTAAGGATGTAGAAATTCACAGACATAAACAGGAATTGTATCTGGGCATTATGTTTTATAGAAATCAAAATTATTGTCATGATTTTGAACATTTTTTAAATGAGATTCACTGTGTAATTTCAGGTTATCAATCAGCCTGTTAATTTCCTAATAAAATACAGGACAAGAGTGCCATGTCTTTTGATTTTTCTAAAATCCAGACACTTGATACACACAGGAAAGCTGTTGGCTTTGCTTTTCTTTCTTCTCTTAGCCCACTGTGCAGTGTATAGATGCCTTATTTGCAACACCGGACCGGAAAATTTCTGCTGATTCTTTACTAAAAACATAAAAGAAAACCAGGACTTAATCAGGTGGGATGGCCTTGAGAAGGAAAGTGTGTCTTGTAGCCCTTGCTGAAAGCAGCCAGGTATGTGCATTGCTAGGGATGTTGTGTTAACCAGAAAATGCATCCATTCCTGCCTGTTTGTTCCCAAGACCATACCTACATTTTCTGTTGGACAGCTAAACTCAGTGATAACGGTCTGGCACAGAAAACATTTCATGCAAAAGATAATCTCCCTTTATTGATGTGTCAGTTGGTCTATATCCATCCAAAAATCACTGTTACAGGAATCCTGGGAATAACCAGGTTTTACAGATTCTCAAGGCGGATGGCAAGGTCGATGATTCCTCGCCTGGGTCCAGCTGATCCTTGCAGAACAAGCACAAGCTCTGAGACCTGCTACTTCAAATCTGATAATCCACATCACCCTAAGAAAAAGAAGATGATCCATTTGCCTGGCTGAAGAGGGGTGTCATAAAATGATCCATCCAAATTTGCCATCTGGAGTTAGCCATCCCCAAGTGCTCACAGGAGACAAGTCTGACCGCCCTGCTCAGGGGACCGGACTGGATTTATCTGGCCTGCTGGGTCCTCACACCTCAACAACTTCTGCGGCAAGTAGGTGCCTCAACATCTTTCATTCACAGAGCATTGTGGAATGGCAGCAGAAGGAAGATGAGTTGAACAGCAACACTGGAGCATTCTGAGGTAGGCAGCACACAGTGAGTATGTGTTTCTTCTGAAACCTGTCTGTTGTTCATCCAAACTGTCCAGAACATTTTTTTTAAGTTGGTAGGAGATGCTTGTAAATAACTTGAAGGGGAGCAAAGGAAACTGTAAGGTAGGCAAAGCCTTGACTTCATAATTTTCTACCCTGGTTTTGTAAACTGCATTAAAATCAAGGCCAGTGAATAGGGGAGGAGGAGAAACATGGTGCTGCACAGCTGAAGGTGGGGATGAAAGCTCAGCCTGTCTCACTCCGCAGCAGAGTCAGATGACTGCAAGTTTGCAAAAAAAAGATTAAGGGGGAGAGGGGTGGTGCGTGTGCATGTGTGTGCAAGGGAGGTTGTTTAGGAGACGAGCAAGAATAAGGACTCCTGGTTAGGGGGCTGTGTTGGGATTCAAGAGGTGGAAGTACTGTGTCTGGCATCAGCATTAACCTACAGTCTGACCTCAGGGCGAGTCATTTCACCTGTTTGCCCACATCTGTTGCCCCTCTCCTCTGCTCAGCCCACTTGTCTATTTAGACCACAAATTCCTCAGGTCAGGGACAGCCCCTTTCTATATGTTTGCTCAGTGCCTAGCACAAAGGGACCTACACTCTGGGGACTTGAGGTACTACTCTTATACAAATACTTACTCAGGAGGTAAAAGCCACCCTGGAGCGCTGCTATATGCAAAGCCTCTATTATTCTGAGCCCAAGGAGTTTGAGTTGGAAGCATCAGCTGCCAAACTGACAGAGGACACTGGGGTTTAGATCCCCTTTGACAGAGTATCTTGCAAAAGAAGACCAGGTTCATTTCAGATAATGCAGGGGGACAGCGCTATGCTCGAATACCAGCTGAGGCAGAAACCTCTGGATGTGAGCAGAATAAATAGCCACTTTACTGCAGCAAGTTAAGGGCTGTTGTTGCTACTAGACGCCTCTGGGCTTATTTATTGCCCATCAGTTCTGGGAGAGGTGGAAATATTCCAGGGTCCTGAGCTGGCAAGAGCTGGTTTGGGCAAGAAACGAATTGCTTTTTGAAATATAAAAAAGTAAAATACAGGAAGATTTTCTTTTCTGGGAGTTTAAAAGAGAAAAAGTAAAAGGTTTTAAGCTAATCCTTGTGTACCCTGCTGAGATGGGTATCAATGGTCTCAGTTTACTAATAGGGTGGAGGTTTGAGAAGAGGAGGAGCATTGGGAAAAAAGGAAAAAGATTAAAGGCCTGATGCAACTCCCATTTATGTCTTACTCCTGTGAAAATGTACTTTTGTGCTTCATTTATGCACAGGAGTTGGGCTGTTGCCTGCAGTGGGACTGCTTAGTCCATGGGGGTCAATGTAAGCCTTTGCAAGTTCAGAATGTGTAGTAAAACTGCCTTTCCATGGTCCTTCAGCGGAGCTGGGCTCAGCTGTGTATGCAGAGTTGCTTTCCTCGTGGTCAGAGCCATGTGAATTCAAAGTCTCTGTTTTCAAATCATTGGTTTGTAATACTCTTGCATGCCACTCACATTTTCAAGCCACAGTTGGAGATATTTCTTTCCACTTCAGTGATACAAGTTTCCTTACCCACCACAGTCGAACACGTGCAATGCAGTGTTTCTGCACGCAGACCAAAGGCTTTTTGAACACCCTCTGATTTCATTTAAAAGACCTTGTCTAACGTTTTGCATCCCAGGCTCCCTGAGCAGCAGCAGCTGTGATGAAGGGGCATAAAAGGCAGCAAATCTACACCAGTGCGACGTGAAGGTGACACTTGGCTACGTACCAAGAAGGATTCGCTCCTATGCAATAATCAAATGTTGTTGAGCTCAAATTGAAAATAGCGAGTAATTCTATGAATGCTGCCGTATTTCTGTCTTGTCCATGGCCTGACTTTGATGTCTAAGAACTGCAGATTGCAGTTGAAGCTTTTGTGATGTAGAGCAGTTTGTTTTCTGTGGCATTCCCCTGCAAGATGTGCATTCACACTTAGCCTTTCCTCGGCCAGGATATTGGTACCAGGCCCCACTCCCTTCTACTTCAGTGCCTATTTTCACAAAACTAATAAGAACTTAATTGTTTTGTAGACCTCTACTCTTCTGCCGAGTTGAAGAAGGCCGATAGGTTCGAAAGTTATTAAGGGGAGGCAAAACAAACACAGCGTGAGTGCATTAACCTTGTTTGCAGGTTAAAAGTCCTCTCTCCCCTCCCAAACCCAGAGGTCTGGAAGAGATGTAACCCCTCACTTTGGAGCAGAAGACAACCTCTAACTCCTGGGGCGAGGAGGAGACTTGCAGAAGGCATGTTCACGGGAGTTGATGGCTCTGGCAAGTCTTGGTGCACCTTGCCTTTGCATCAGCTATTGAAAGATGCTGGAAAACAGCGTTTTTCTTATATTGCGCCCAAGGACAGCGACCTAAAAACTAATACGACAAAATGCTTGGCGCTGCAACAAAGAAAATGCAGGTGCGGGACACATTATGAAACTCATCCATGCGTGTTATTGTACAACGGCTTGGTGTCCAGTGAAAAGATGTCTACATCAATGGCAAGGGAGTGCTGCCGGGGAAGGGCTTGCCCAAAATAAACGGCATTGTCCAACTTCATATCGCTCTCTGGCTGGCAACTGCTGCCTGTGGGGAGAGGCTTCCCAGGGTCCTGACATGAGGCATTATGCTCTCTGCCTGTGGATTGGTGCCTAAGAAGAACTGATCTATAAAGCCGGTCTTGAAACCATCTTGGAGCTGTGTTTGCTTCAGAACTAGCATTGATCTGGCGAGCTGCCCAGGGATTTAGGCTCCATTAATCCAGGCTTGGCTCTCCATGGCAGACACCCGTGGAACAAAGAAAATAAAGCTTCCACGACCCTGTCGAGTTGCTGGTCAATCACTCGGCCAGGTGCAGCAAGTGGGCTAGGCAGCCTCCAGCGAGCCCTCTGGGATCAGAGAGGGGCAAATCCCGATGAACAGACGAAGCTTTAGAGATTTTCTTGCCACAATTTCCCAAGTCTGGGAGCGCCGTGCTCTGAACCCTCGGTGCCTGTGCGTTTCATGCAACTTTTAAAGCCAGCTGTGCTGAAATGCATGACTGCTGCTTTCTGTGCTGCCGGCCTTACAGGGAAATCAAAAATAAGAAGCCAAGGAGGAAAATAAATTCAGTTTTCAGCCCTGCTGTGTGTTATATCCTTACAAGTGTATTGATCATTAATTCGTCCAGATCAGTATGTTAGGTAGAATTGTTACAAGCACTACCAGTGCTGGAAGAACGAGAAGTACACATGAAGTAGTCGGATTACAAGCAGTTTGTGAGATGCTATCGTCTGCAGCTGTTGGTTAAGCATTGCCTAATAATTTGTTAGTCCTAATGATTGCCTAATGGGATTATTAACTGAGCTGTCTATAAATGGAACCTAAACATAAACATGATTCAGATTTTACTCCTTTTGCATCCTTGGCCCTTATTCTGAATGTAAATCTTCTGCTTTGATTCCATCCCGTTTCCTTGATTTCCCTAGGGATTTCCTTCTAAGTGTTAACAAAACACTGGATATGGGTTTGATGGTCAGAGGGATATGTGCCCTTCAGATCACTTTTGGGAACCATCGGGTGAGAGCTATCCACGTGAGGACTGATCGCAACTGCACAAGGAATTTTTCTGCAAGCCGGAGCATCTTTTTAGTCATAGTTTGTCTTTTAAAATCTGACTGACAGAAGGGCTTACCCCACCGAAACCCTCCTCTGCCCCTGCTGCAGGAGCTGCAGACTCACAGCCAGCGCGACGTGTGCTCACTTGCAGCCGTTATATAGCAGATTTTAAGTAGCGTGTAAATGGTTGCAAATGTTTCTCTGTTATTTCAGTCAGCGATCGCACGAGTATTTTATTTTCCACGTCTTTTCTCTCCTGTGCTGTGAGGCGGGGGAATCCTCAGCAGCCATGGTACAGAAGCAGGGGAGCCAAAAGGTGCGCCGGAAGATGATGTCATTAAGCAAAAAGTACTGCCCCGGGCACCCACCCACAGTAGCTGTTTCTTGCAACCTGAGCATCGCTTTTACTACCCCGTCTTGATCTTCTTGCACCCAAGTGCTGAACCTTAATGCACCTTTAAAGTACCCTGAAACGTCCTGAACCTTAATTCCCATCTGGTTCTCGCACTCCCACAAGCTGATTCGGGACTCGATCCAGAGCCGGTGGAAGGCAGCAAAGCTTTCAGCTACCTCCACTGGCACTTGGGATGGGCCCTTGGGATGTTTCCTGGTGCCTGCACCTCGCGGGCGCATTAGTCACTGCTCCTTGGCATCACACAGCCTGTGATTAACATTTCCTTCCTACGCCAGTCCTTCAGCCCTCTGCGTCGACTCTGACTTTTTTGTTTTCCTCCTTTCCCTCTTCCCAGCCAAAGGGGAGAACAATTCCTGGAAAAGAACACTGCTCTTTCCCCAGGGTTGCCGAAACCTTCGCAGGGAGCTTCAGGGAGGAGAGAGGAGACTTTGGAGAACATATGGCTAAAAGCGTTTGGGGGTTTTCAGATGGTAAATGACCGATGAGGTCTCAAAGGGGTTTTATTTATAAATGATAGACTCCTGAGAGAGAAATAATTGCTGCTCTCCCAGGCGTAAAAAAGCAATTCACCTGACATAAAACCCAGGGATAAAATTAGCTAAATGAAAGCTAGATATGGCAACTGTATTAAGGGGTTTTTCTTTTTTTTTTTTTCCCCTGCTGAATGGTGAATCATTTTAATTTTGTTTTCCCCTCCTTTCTTGGAAGGAGGGGAAAAAAAAAAAAAGCCAAAGCAGTGCCTTGGGTCTGAAAGAACAGATGGTGCCCTGGGCGGCCCTCTGGAGTGCTCTGCGGCGTGCATTCCTCCACTCCGCCGCTCAGATAACTGAGTTATACAGCACACGACCATCTGGTGTATGACACATCTTGTGTCCCCCGGACAATGCCCCAGCAAACCTCTTCAGGGGAGAGGTTAGTTTCTAGGGTAACAGCAGCATGTGCAGCTCCAGGCCTTATTGAGATTCAGGGCTCCTCACTTGTCCCTATTCTTCTCCTCCCTATTGTTGTCACTTGAGCTTTTGCTGCTTGGTTACTCCGAAACTGACAATATCCATCAGTATTTTGTCCCCGGCCCAGAAACCATTGTCTCCAAATTTTGTTTCATTATTTATGTTTTCAATATCCAATGGTTGGCTGAAGCATCTGCTGTAGAGTGATAAGGCAAGTGCCTATTGAGGAGGGCTGCCTGACAACGAGAGTTTGAATTATTTAGATTGTGGTTGGACAAGTCTTTGCAAAAGCCAGGGAACCCTTGAAGTGCTGAGGTGACTTTATTTATTTGGCAGCTTCAGGTTTTTTTAGGTGTTCGCATCTTTTAATCCAGAGCCAAAAAAAGCTTAAAGCCTCCATGGATAAGTAAGCTCTCGAAGAAGTCGGTCTGCTCACTGAGTGGCGATCACTGGATTTTTCCTTGCTGGGATCTATTTGGAAAAAGTCATAAAAGCCATAAGTCAGATGATAGTTTAATCAGCAAAAAGAAGTAGTAGATAGATGTTTTCTCCACCAACAAAAGACACATGTCCCACTGAATCTTTTACTCTCTTGCAAAACAAGTATATTAGCACTGTTATCTTCCTCAGATACCTGTAATTGTCACAGCTAGACAAAATCCCCCAAAATGCATCTTAGATGTAGGCTGTTCATTCAATTGAGTTGAAAATACTTATTTAAAAATTTAAAACATCAAGCATGAGGTTTAAGTAAGTATTAAAAACACACAATTAAGGAAATACCTGTAATGCTTAAGCACAAATATGCCGAACTGCAGGTCTAAGTGCTTTCCTCAGTCAAGGTACAAGCAGCTTTAAAACATTGGAAGTGGGGAGGTTTAGATTAGATACCAGGAAGAAATTCTTCCTGGAGAGGGTGGTGAGGCACTGGGACAGGTTGCCCAGAGAAGCTGGGGATGCCCCATCCCTGGAAGTGTTCAAGGCCAGGCTGGATGAAGCTTGGAGCAACCTGGTCTAGTGGAAGGTGTCCCTGCCCATGGCAGGGGGGTTGGAACTGGATGATCCTTAAGGTCCCTTCCAACCCAAACCATTCTGTGATTCTATGATTCTATGATTGCATTGTACATCAGGTCTAAGGACAAGTATTAGAAAACCAGCAACATCAGTTAAGAGAGGTTCTGTATCTATGTATCAAATAATAATAACATATATATCTATGTTGATAGTGTGGTAAGTTTGTTATAATGTTAAGTCCTATTCATTCTTTTCACTCATTTATAGCTTTCCAGAGATGTTACTTTCAAAGTAACACTTGTAAAATATATATATATACAAACTAAAGGCAGTTTTTAAAAAGATTGGCTAAACAGTTTCAAATCTACTATGAGGAAAAGAGAAAAGAAGTTTTAGGGGTTTCCCAGCATGAAACAACCTTTATTTTGTAGACCTCAGAGCTGGTGGCAAAAAATGACAATGAGATACAACCCTGAGCCAGAAGACTGGTTTTAAATATTCTCATGAAATTCAGTTTTGATTTGCAGCATGTTTTTTTCCCCTGTCCTGTTCGTTAGGTGTGCCATGGCAGTAAGCGCATATATGTCAACACATGCTTGAGGTGGCACGTGATTGTAAACGTGGAGACCACGGTGGAGTGCAGATGCACGCAGAGATAGAGCTGACCATGGGCAAGGCTGGCTTAGCTCTGTTTTGCTTGGCAGCTTTCAATAGTGAGGGGGAGGGGCTGGAAATATCCTCGCTTTGTTACAGATTTGGACAGAGATCCTATTTTTCTATCTAACTATTGAAAATTATCAGCAGTTTTCCCCACCGGAGCCTCTGCGTTATCTTTGTAGGTGCGAAGCCCTCTGTCCTGGCCAGCGGAGCAGGGCCAGCTGGGAAGGCACAGGCGAAGCACCTGGGCTCGTGGTGTTCATGAGTGCACAAGAAAGGGCCATGCACTGGTATCACATGTATTGGAAACTGGGTCTCAAGTCGTGCAACCCTTCTCCCCCTCTTGCAGCCCTCCCTACCCTCCCCTCTTGCAACCTCAGAGATGGGGAGCTGCAGCCCTGAGGTCCCGCAGCATCTCTGCAGCTTCAGAGGATGCGAACACCTGGAAGTAAACCAGAGCAGACAGTTCTCCCCTGCAAAAGGTACGCTCCATCTGAGAACAGTGTCAGGTGAGCTGTGTCTTTACAAATCATGGCAGCTGCACGCCTTCAGCGGAGTGCGGTGTCGTAGTCTGGTTACTTGAGCTGGATGAGTCTTTTCTGAAAGGGGCATGGAGCAGAAGAATGGTAATGAGGGTATGAGGTAATGAGAAATTCTTCTGAGTTCAGAAGAATTGAGAGCCTGTATTTGGAGTTTCTCTGTCTAACCTAGCAAAGCAAAAGGCTAAGGTTGCTCTCTCTCTCTCTATATATATAAGCAGGAAGAAGTGCTGTTTCACCCAAAGGACAATGTTACTGAAAGAACAAATACCTAAGTTGTCCATGAATACATTCTTGAAGGTTTCTGACCGTCAGAGAATGGGCAGCAGCACCCCAGTGTAAATACGGGGGGGCCAAAACTCGCAGCTTTACAATGTCGCTTGATTAATTTGTGAAAGAGATCACAGACTACGATTACCTGCAAACGCAGGGAACAGGTCCAAAAGACTCAGGACATCCCTTCTGCTCCAGTATTTCATAGGTTTTAAAGGCAGAATAAACCATTTGAGCATCTGCTCTGAACTTTGGTACAACACAGGCCATAGAACTCACCCAAGTACTCTTTGCTGAGTAGGTGGGTAGGTAGATTTATTCCTGTTGATCATCATTTAATGTGCAGCCACACAGACACAGGCACAAGTGATACATGTAGTATGGAAAAGACATCACAGAACTCACTCGATCTCCAGAAGAAATTATCACCTGCAGACTCAACCTAGAAGTTTGTCCAAAGGAGCTATTTTTATTTCTCTTAGGGAAAAAAGGAACTGCCATTTTTCTTGCCTCTGATAAATCTAGAATGAGGAAGGTAAACCAGACAGACACTGCATCTAGCAATATCCCTTCCTTTACTGCCCTGCCACTTCAGGTCAGCTAATTAGGAGCAAATAGGGGTGAAAAGAGTTGTGATTGTAAGGTTAAGTACAAGGTGTCTCTATCTGTGAAAGAAAAGGCTGCTTACAGGAAAAAATCTTAATAGAATCAGGAGGGAATTACCATCTTTCCCATTTTATAGGGAAGGACAAGCCACATAGGCTAAAGCTTTGCTCAGTTACGTGAGGAGGTGTTCATTTTGCCAGGTTTGTGCTAAAACATCTCTGTACTGTATGAGGGCCACACTTCACCTCGCTGTGGTGTCTTTGTCCAGACCTCCAAGACCCAGATGAAGCCAACCAGTTGTTCATAACATCTGCTTCTGCTGCGAGCACAGCAAATGGCTTCTTAGCAAAGAGGTTTCTCTTTGGAAAGGATCACTGAAGAGTCAGACAAGCAAATTAAATTAGGAAGCATAAAGCAGCATGCCATGAGCAGAGGGCAGAATATACTGCCATTCACATGTGAAGCAGGCCACTTGCTAAGAAGTCAAATGTACTCTTCTTTTTTAGGAGCATCTGAATATTTTTGTATTTAAAAAAAAATAACAGTGCAGTCTGTTTAGAGGAAAAAGGCAAAACAAAACGAGTGGGGCCATGAGACATGATGGAATTTGCATCTAAATACGTTTTAGAGATAAGAACGTGGTCAGAGGAAAACACAGCATTGCCAGTTCACGAGACTTACTTTCTGGTATCTTTGTGGGAACCAAATGAATTGCAAAACATCTGCAAGGTCCAAAGTGTCAATTATGCCTTTATGTACGTGGAGGAAATGTCACATGATGGAGGCAGTCATTGGACATGGTCAATTGTAGGGTTTTATCCTCTGCTTAGCCCTAAAGCCTCGCTCAACAGTCAGGTTAGACAATGGCACTGTCAGAGCGGGAGATGGATCAGTTTGGCCACTCAGAGGAGTTGCTGATCAGCACAGAAAGTGTCCCCGGCCTCGGACAGCACTGACATTTTGTTTGCAAAGCCTGGCTCAGGGCTGCTTTGAAAAGTCTGCTTCCAGATTTGCTCGTCTAGAAGCAGCCAAACGAAAAAACGAACACAAAGCACAGATATCAGCTAGGATTTGCAAAAGGGCTCGTGCAAATGAAGTCGGTTTCCAAAGTTTCTCTTAGATTCTATCTGCGTTTCTTCATCAGATTTCCCCTCCACAAGTTTTTTTTTTTTTTAAATGCCAACTTTGCAGAAGCATCTTACAGGAACATTTAAAAGTAGGTTGTGCATCATTCAAGGAGCATAGGAGCTGCCAAACCAGAAGAATGGTTTTGAACGGCCCATATGTGTGACTGTGAATGCCAAATATCTTCATTTTAATGGTTTGCATGTTACAGTTTATATTGAGCACTTCAGCAAGTCCCAACAGTATTCCTTCCGGATTTGCAAAATTGCATTGCTTCTCCAGGAAACTTTTAAATCCAGCAACGTTTGTAATATACAATTTGTGTGTGTTTTACTGCAGCCAACGTCTGGAGCGAAACAGCACCCATCGTCTGTAAAATGGCACAGCAATGCCACTGGCACCATTTGCAGCTGTACTCTGGGCTGGGGTCTAATCTCCCATTCCCACCACCTTTCATCAGCGCTAGCAGTGTGCCAGATGGCACGCTTGGGCGCCTCAAAACCCACAGAGATGCTGTCACAACCTGCCTGCAACACTCATTTGTAAGAGGGGAGCCATGGGTGACATATTGGTCGCAGTTAACGAAGGCAGACCATCAGAGAATGCTCCAAAACTTGATAGTTCTCTCCAAAGTCCAGTTTCTAGGCTTGTGGAAAGAAAACTCCAACAACCTCAACTACATCAGCCTTGTCAACTCCACAGCTGCAACCAGCCTCCTCTTACTCTTTAATTACACTATGTCTCATGCAGACTATTGGCACTGTCAAGTGCTGTCGGATTTGAGGCAGCTCTCCTCACATCAAGGGAGGTTTGAATTGGGCTTGTAATTGTTATTATATTTAATTATTATATTATTGCATCACTAGGGATGCTCTTGTAAAGTCTGACATCTGTGTGACTGGGCGAACGTGTCTGGATTCACTCCAAGCGGGTGTCCCACCAAATGAGATGCCATTTGCAAGATGCAAGCTGAGCTGGCTAAGAAAATGAGCAACAAATGGGGGAAAGAGGGAGGCAGGGGGAGGAAACGTTTGATAACTAGTAAATAGCTATCATCATACGCACTTCTGCTGTTGGACTGTGGTATTGGTGGTGTTGACACTGTATAACACAGCCTCACAAGCTAGAGGGAAAACACAGAAGCTAAAATATGTCATTTGTAAACTGTCTGGTGCATCCTTTGGGTTTTTTTTTCCTCGTTAGGTGTTGAGTGATCTCCACATCATGCCAGTCTGAGCACCCACAGGTGGCATCTCCCAGCGGTACTGTGAGCCCACGGCGATACCCACATTAATGGTTCTGATGCCAACATAATACCAGGAATACCCAACTAACATCCTCTTGACGCAAGCCCTGGGCTTCACCTCGTGCTGCGTGCCCCAGAAAGTCCCTGCTTAACCGCCTGGACCTCCTCCTGCCGCACACCTGGGTGCCAATACCGCAAAAGCGTGCACCTCTCCGGGCAACTGGAGGAGAGTAGCAAAGTCACTGAATTCTATATCAAAACCACTGGCAGGGACTGTAAATTGTTTTATACTTTCTTTTCATCTGGAGCTTGCAGAAATCCTCTCGCAGAATTTTGTTGCTGCCAGACCAAAAGAAATCCAGGAAGCCTGATAGAGAGTTTGAGACCAACTTGTCATGGCGTAAGCTGGACCTTGATTACAGCACATCCGGAAACGGCCGCTGGCTGGTGTGGAAACAGGGCCAAGGCAGGGCATTCACTTAAAAATAACTCTTTAAGGGTCGAAGTGGAAATATGGGTCGTGGCACTCTAGGTGTACAATCCAGACAAGGAAGCCAGTGAGCAGAGAGTGAGATGTGCAGAACAAGTGTCTTCCTTGGCTTTAGAAAGCATTCAGCCAAACCTGGAAATTAAACCGTAAGGATAAAATCTGTGCTGAACTGTAAAAGCCTTCACGTTGGTTTAACGTAGATGGTTGACGTCGCGATGTTCACCGGGGCAGTTTCAGAGAGCGTTTGGGGGAGATTTTACCTTCAGGAGGGGTTCTGGTCCCTATTGCAGCAGCAGCAGCCACACTCCTCCTCCCACTGCCCACTCCCTGCATCCTCCCACCCTTGCCCTGTGGAGGCTGTTAAGTCCTTGTTCTGTCTAAAATACTGGTCAAAAGCCTGGTTTTAATTAATATACTCAAAAATAAGAGAATGACAGTTTTGCTCTGGTTGCGGCGAGCTGTCATAACCAACAAGTTATACAAGGTAACCCGTAGACCTCAAGGAGAAAAACAACTGAAAAAGGGATGGGGTTTCTCTCTGTGGTTGAGGAGTACGTTTCCTAGTAACCAAAATGAAGGTATTTATTTAAAGCCTACCAATACAGGTATTCCAGGAAAGGTTGAATTTTTTTTTTTCCCCTAATTCCAGGAATGAAAAAGGAGTTTTATGAAGTGAGCAGATGAGCATCACATGCACTGTGAGATAAACCCACTGGGCAGATCTGAACTGCAGCACGGATTTGGATGGCTTACATTAACATGAGTTTGGCTCCACGTTTTGTAGCGGAGAGCTATACAAGATCATTCTAGCAGTAAAGTTACTTGAAGAGATGATTCCTGGAAACTGGTTTTAATCTGAGTTTTAGGGTAGCAGTTTCACTGTGCCAACAAAACTTGTGTAAGTAAGAACTCTGCAAAAGAGAACATTTAATACAGTGTAAAATCCAGCAACTGATGGTGAATGGATCAGGCTCCAGTCTGCGAAAAGCTCTCTATAGAAACACAGTAATTGCCAGGAGGGGTCAGACTGTTGTCCATCATCTCTGCAGTAGACAATGGCTTCTATTTAGGGGGGAAAAAAAATCATAGAAAACCCTACAGTTTCTAACTGGAGAATAAGCTGTGCATAGGAATTTCTCATTTCTGTGTTGGTTAATGTCCTTTCACATGTTTAGAAGAATTATCTGTCTACTGAAACTGCAACTTAAAACAGAAGTGTCTAGTCCCTCCTCTTCCAAGATCTTGTCATCAGAAAAAGAGCACGAGAAACTAGTTTATGGACAGTTTTGGGTTCTTGAGAAGTTGCTGAGTAACCAACTGATAGGGGTAGGATTCTTTCAAAGCCAGGTGTGCATGGAAAAAGGCAGGTTTATCAGGAGAACAATTTGTATTTCTTCAAAACATTACTCTGCAGGGTTAGCGAGTGCGTCAGTCCTGTCCTCTGCACAGGCTGAGGGCGATGGCTCTCTCAGCAGCTTCTGTCTTTTTTCTCCCCACTGGATAGTCTTTTCTTGACATATTTTAAATCCAAATATTAAAAATGGACTTTTTATAACTTGCTTATCTCAAACACTGGGCTCCACCCATAGCAAAATGTGTTGTCTTTTACTAAGCATACGGAGAAGATGCCAGATACAAGGACTGGCCAGATGGTGGTTTCCTCTGACTGTATTTTGAGAGTATTTGTGCCACTTTCAGTTCTACCCTGCCTTAAAGGTTAGGATAGAAAGCTACTGAACGTGTTGGTAGCTCCTGTTAGGTAACATGCCATCTGCAAAACAGAAAGGACTGGTTCTTGTGCCTCCTTTCTGACACAATCACTGCTCTCAGGTAAAACAAAAAGGTGTTTTCTGCTCTCCTCACAATGAGAATTCATCAAGATTGCACAAACGCACTGTTTGTCCAGGCCTGTTGCTGGAGTTGGTGAAGACACTAAGGGGATGCAGTGGGACCTGAGCCAGGCTCAGCGTTCTTCTGGTTACACAGATTGTAGGGTGAAGGTCAGTGTCTCCCAGGAAACCACCCTGTCATACCAATTCGGGCTAGATACCACGCTACAGCTTGAAAGGAACAGTATTTAGGTGTGAGCAGGGAAGATGTAGCTGCTTAAAATGACAACGTTGCCGTTACTGGCGACCAGCGCTCATCCAGTGACTTGTTTTCTGGGAGTCACAGCTCCTGAAGCCATAGGAGTACATGAAGGTCTTTTGTTAGGAAAAGTAGCTTCTTAGCTGTCTATTTGGGGGTGGAATCTAGGAAATATGATCGGATTGCAAAGCACCCTGAACAGCAGCAAAATCTGATTTGTGTGCACCTGGCACATCACTGACTCCAGGTTACAGCCTGGGAGCACTGCTGTGCCCTTTGCTAGGTCCAGGATGCTCATGGATGTGGGATGGCCAGCAGGAAAAGCAGGAATAGCCCCATGAATAAAGCTCTCCGCCTCCCTGCTGCTCCTCCCCTAATTCTGCCTGCAGGGAGCCTTGGAGAAGAACACATCCTGGGTGAGTAGTAGCACTAGTAAGCTGTTCCCAAGGAGATGGAGGGACACCTATGGGGGGTGGCGGGGGAGGGGGGGGGTAGGGTATTGCTTTAATCTTTCTGTATTTACCTTTCCACAACCTACAAAACACCTCACAGCTCCTTTTTCTGATAGCCACAAGCAAGGAGATTTTAGGCTGGTAATTTTCTTTTGGAGTATTTTGCAGCTGTTAGCCAGGTAGGTTTGCCCCTAGTTGAGAAACCTACTCCATGCTAGTTTATCAGGCAAAAATCAAGAATGGAGAACGTGCGCTGAGCTGTTTAAAACAAGCGCCCCATCTCTGATGTTATCCACAGACACATATCTAGGGTTTAACCAGGTATACTGTAGAAGGGGATCGTGCAATATGCCATTTGGCAGGTATACAAACACTGCAAGCTGCTGCTGATAGAGAAACGTTTCAGGTGTTAAACAGGGTCTCAGCAGTTGCTCAGGTGAGGGTGGTTGTCCTCTAGGAAACAGCCAAGGCAGATCAGATTGGGAGATCTTTTAGAGCTGCCTTCTTCTCAGTGCAATGACTTGATCCCCAATCTATCTGTTTATAACCTGGTCTCCTTCTCCAGCTTAGGGCTCCCCACACGCCTGGGGCTGCTCCCTCTTCCGTAGCCACTTCACTGCAATTCCATTTGCTTATTTTTCCTCTCTTTCCATATTCAGCCACACAAAAACAAGTTAAGGCAAGTTTTTCACATGCAATCAGCAATGTTGGGTCCCGGTGTTTCAATTAACCTAGCCTGACCCATTTGAAGGTGGATTTGGGCAAGAAAAAAGCACCAGCCAGCTGAAAATTGGGACCAGTTGAGATCCCTCTGGGAGGCACCCAAATTTTGCAAACATTGTCAAATCCTGCCCTTCAGTTCCTCACTACTTTGATAATGTTGACCTCATTAGATGTCTTACTTTTTTTTAGATCTCCAATATATTTATTCAAGTATCTTTTGTTATTATTTGAGTTTGAGTACTTCTCCCATCCCTTTTCCCCCCCCCATTTGCCTAAGAGTCTGTCTGTTTGTTGCCTTTTATTTTTACTAAATACTCCTCTTAAAAATAGTGCATTTGGGTTTGTGTAATGGTAGGTTTTGCTCCCGGAACAACTCTGCCACCTCTCTTTGGCCAAGTTACATGTACGTCAGTTCTTATTAATGAAATATTATCTAACATGACACAGTATTTAAAATCTATCCAAAAATCAACATTTAAATGCTTTAATTTTACCGTCACTCACCTGGCTATTGTGAAAAAAGCATTATCCTCATTTTATAATTACTTCAGGTGTTTGTGCAATAAAATTAAAACTGTACATACTCATCTTTAAAAAAATCATCTACATTACTCATAATGTTCTCTACATTATCAGTAGAGACTTAAATGTGCCACGTACTCTGTGGCCAATTAAAACACTCACGGCTCTGTGATTGCTTTTCTAATTGCATCAGTCAGATTGGAGTCTGGGTTTGGGATGGGTGGAGCAGGTGGGAACTGGGATGGCAACAAGGGCAGAGCTTTGTTTATTCCTGCACGAAACACAGGAATACATTTCGGTGACATACAAATAAAATTTCAAGAACCCAAAACTTCAAGCCCTACCACATGGGTAAACATCTTAAATATCAAATGAGTCAGAAGGTTTTGTACTGTCATCTTTGGTCTGAGAAGACAGACAAAACTGTCCAAGTGTTGAATGTGCACCTGAGCATCTCAACTGGTAATTTTAAAGTCAATTCAATTTGCCTCCTTTATCTTCAGGGTAGTTCTGAAGTGCTGCACTGAAAAGGTGATATTAGATACAGACTGGTCCAATGCCAAACATCTTGGCTGAAAAGGCCGACAGCTGTGAGAACGGGAGCAGTACAAACATTTAAATTCTCCCGCTGCGGTGTCACTGGCCGTGCCCCTTGGCATCTGGCGGGTGTCACCGAAATCAGCTGTGTTCAGCCCAGCACTGCAGTTGCATCTCACCGGGGCTCAGCAAGTGACCTTAACTGCTGGTGTGTGACTTTGGACGGGTGTCTCCATCCCAAAACTGACCCGCTGCTTTGTTGCCCTTTGTCACCTGTGACGCCTTTGCTCGCTCGTAACCGCAGACCACGCAGGCTGTCCGCGCGGCCCCGTTTAGCTGGTCCGGAGCCGCGGCTTCATTTCTTGCTCCGTGTTCAGGTCTCGGCGACAGGAGCAGAAGCAGGGCCCTGCACATGCCTCCACACAGGAACACGGCAGCCCCTGGACAATGTCCCAGGGGACATTGGCTTCCGCTGGCTCCTTGTCCCCCCAAGGAGGGAGGCGAGCTTGCAGCAAGACACGGCGTGAGCTCAACGCATCTGTCCCTCTGCTCGCCTTTTCCCAGTGGATGCTCGGCCATCTCGGGGGGGTGCAGGGGGAAATGCATTTGTGCCAGTTGATTGCAACGTAGATTTTGCAAAATGGCTCAAACTCCTTTTTATCTTGGATGCCCAGAT